>NC_038045.1:16898968-16933331 GCF_002211085.1 Panicum hallii
CTGAGCTAGTACTGGAGCAGCCGTCAGAAGTTTTCTTAAAGTGTGAAATGCTTCCTCACATTTCTCGTCCCAACGGAACTTAACTTCTTTCTTGAGTAGCTCAGTCATGGGTTTAGCTATCTTGGAGAAGTCTGGAATGAATCGGCGATAGTATCCTGCCAATCCAAGGAAACTTCGTATTTGATGGACTGAAGTGGGAGGATTCCAGTCCATAACTTCTTGAACTTTGGCTGGATCAACCGATATGCCTTGACTGGAAATAGTATGTCCCAAAAATTTCACACTATCCGCCAGAATTCACATTTGAAAATTTGGCATAGAGGCGATGATCCCGTAATCGTTGAAGAACGACACGCAAATGGTTAGCATGGTCTTCTTTGGTTCTGAGTAGATCAGAATATCATCGATGAAGACCACGACGAATTATCGAGCTCCGGCATAAATACGGAATTCATGAGATACATGAAATATGCCGGTGCATTTGTAAGTCCAAATGACATGACCAGATATTCATAAAGCCCATATCTGGTTGAGAAGGCCGTTTTTGGAATGTCACTAGGCCTGATCTTGATTTGATGATAACCAGAGCGTAAATCAATCTTAGAAAAGACCTTGCTCCAGCTAATTGATCGAATAAGATATCATGCGGGGAAGAGGATACTTATTTTTAATAGTAACCGCATTGAGGGACGGTAGTCGACACATAGTCTCAGACTATCGTCTTTCTTCTTGACAAAGAGAGCAGAACAACCCCAAGGTGAAGCACTTGGACGTATATATCCCTTATCAAGAAGATCTTGAAGTTGAATTTTCAGTTCTGCTAATTCATTTGGAGGCATGCGATATGGCCTCTTGGAAATTGGAGCAGTACCCGGTTGAAGTTCAATGATGAACTCGATGTCTCGATCCGGTGGCATTCCAGGCAGATCGTCGGGAAAGACATCGGGGTATCACATACTATCGGAATATCCTTGACTTTGATATCTGTGATAGCATATGCGCAAGGGTGTAGACATTCTGGTGGAGGCAGAACAAGAGTAATGGCTCCACAATATGGTGAATCAATTTCGATAACCCGGGAAGATATGTCTAACTGGACTCGATGTTCAGTCATCCAGTTTGTCCCAAGTATGACATCGATACCCTCTAAACTGAGTAAAACCAAATCAGTTTTAATCTCTTTACTACCTAACTGAATTGGCACATATCTACTTATTCGGTTGGAAGTAATATTTCCTCCAGGGGTAGTGATCATATATGACCCCTGGATAGGACAAGATTCAAGTCCTAGTCGGGTTCCACAGTTGTTACTAATAAAACTATGTGTTGCTCCAGAGTCAAATAAAGTAACAACTGGTTTGTGATGTATAGAAAATGTACCCGACATAATAGGAGCTCCATCTGGAAGTTCCGCAAGAGTGGTGAAGTTAATCCGTCCTTGACGAACTTGCATCACCGGCTTCTTTCCCTTATTCTGGTTTCCTTGGGTGGAGCTCGGCCCTTGATTAAGCTTCTTAGGCCGCGGGCAATCTCGGATGAAATGGTCCGCACTTCCGCAGTTGTAGCAGCGATAGTTGCTGCCTTTCTGTGGCACTTGCGGAATATTTAGCCGTTGGCCAGATTGTTGTGCTGGTTGCGGGGGCACAGGAGGTCTGAACTTTCCTTGCTGCTGAGGTGGCCTAAAAACCAATCTTCCCGTAGGGGCATTGCGTTGTGGTGCTCTGGGTGGCGTATTAGGAACAACCCGATACCTCGGTGGTTGAGCACTCGAGGGTCCAGCAGGGTTCTTCCGCTTCTTCTCGGCAGAATGCGCCACAATGCAGTCTTCTTGAGTTAAGGCCATATTGACCAACTCACTGAAAGTATTTGCCTTCACAAGGTTCAGGCGTTCCTTGAGTTTGGTGTTCAGGCCCCGACGGAAATGGTCTTGCTTCTTGGCATCATTATCTGCATGATACCCCGCATACTGCACAGATGATTGAAATTCTGTGCGTATTGCAGAACTGTGTTGGCACTTGTGTAAGAGCCAGAAACTCATTAAGCTTTCGCTCCAACAATCCTGCGGGAATATAGTGCGCTCTGAAGCGACCCGGAATTCATCCCATGTGATGACATGCCCTGCAGGTTGCATGGCATAAAAATTGTCCCACCAGATTCTAGCAGCACCACGAAGTTGTTGAGCAGCAAAGGAAGCTTTGCTAGAATCCGCACATGGTATGGTCAGTAGAGCGAACTTTGACTCAATAATATGGAGCCAGGCATCGGCATCCAATGGTTCCTCGGCCTTACTGAAGAAAGGCGGTTGAGTACTGAGGAAATCCTGGTAGCTAGCCACAGGAGGATTACGATCATCCCGGCCTCCTCGGAATTGTTGCTGCTGATTCAGTTGGGCTTGAACCAACATATTAAGTAATTCCGTTTGCCGAGCCATGACTTCGGCAAGGTTGGGAGGAGGTGGTGGTGGTTGCTGAGAACCACTGGCTTGATCAGCCCTGAAACCCTCCGGGGTTCCTCGTGTGGCTCCAACCATCTGAAATAAAGGAGATGTCCATTATTAACCATATATCTTTACTCCCAATTTCAGAAGTCATAATCAATGCATATATTCCGCAAATCGCCTCATCTCAAAATTTAAAGATAACGAACAAGATGATGAAACCGGAAATTATATTACATTGCTAACTCAGATAGTTCCCATGTCGCATGTCGAAAGTTTACTACATAGGCCATCTATGTTACATCAAATGGCGTGAAGTTTGACTACTTAAACTATTACATTCCCTTAGGTTACATCTCGAAAGTTGATGATTTTACTAAAAATCGTCGAAATTTCCCACAGAAGACTGACTGCCAGAAAGAGAATGATGGGGACTAAGAACAGGATCCCCATGCTCAGAATCAATCTCTGAGATACCCTCAATCTCTTCTGGGTCTTCTTCTTCTTCTTCAGGTACTATGGGTATAGCGGGAAGTATCGGTTGCTGCTGCATTTCCTCAATGTGAGCTTGGGCATCATCAGCCACAAGTATCAGATCATGAATTTGTGCCTGTAGGAACTCAATAACAGTGTCACGCTGAGTGATAATATGATCACTCTCATTGATCTGATCTTCACGATGGAGGATTGTCTCATCTCTTGCTGCAATAATTTCATCCTTCTGAGTCACCAAAGCTTGCAATTCTTCTATCTGGGTCACTTGGTGATCAGCATTCCGATAGTGGCTTTGAGCCACACCAGTTATCTGACTTACCCCATGACGCAGCAGCTTTGGTAACTGTATTGCACATCCATAAACCTGGTAACAATACGGACGGTTTCTTCAGCTATATCTCCTAGCAAATGACCAAGATGATTTGTCCGAAAATCCCAGTCCGAATTACTCGGGTCTATGGTAGGGAATAACCCAATAGGATATGAAGCAACTTCAATCGGATGTTGATTGCAGAAGAGTTTGATTCCTTCTAAAGCAGCAGTTTCAAGGGTATCCACTAGACGATATCCAACCACTTCTACTTCTATGGGAGGCCATAAGGAGCGGAAAGGGTGTTGAGGAATCATCATCTTAACCCTGCAGCGGGAAATTCCTTCTTCAAGATATTCTACCCCATCATACAGAGGAGGCTCGGTATAATGAAACATACTCAAGGATTCCCACAAAAGACGAGGAAATCCTTCCCAATGTAAACCATTGGTGTGAAAGTGCCCCTCCTGATCCCAAAAGGTATTAGCAGGAGCAGCCATCTGCGACAACAATGCAAATGGTAAGATATTTTTACCCTGTTGAGAAACTTTACAAGGTAAAATTGGATTAAGATAGCTGATTCTGATAACAGCAAAGGCTGGAAATCAGATGGATGCCTAAAATACCCAACTAAGATTCTTACTTACCCAACTAAGATAAACCAACATGTTGCCCATTTTCTTTAGGAAGCATTAAACAAACATTCAATTTAGTTGATTAATGGATTATGCATGCACGTACTAATCGATCTCACAACCAAAAGTAACTGCCAAGTAATCTTGGTCTTACGTGGTTAGTTTCGGTGGCACAATATAAATACGTCTCTCCCTATTAACTAGTCGATAAGCCCTATCCGTCCTAGTTTCGGAATCGTGGTTAGTGTACCTGCAGAAAACCACAATGCATATATATATCCAATGAACCTTTCATGCCAGCATGTCATGAAAGCGTCCCCATTCATTACTGTTCACTATAGAAACAGCATCTGTACAATTACCGCCGTACAGACAACGTTAACATACGTTATTGGATAACGTATTCACGGGGTACCGCAAAATGCGGGGGTATGAACAGCGATCGCCATACCCTGCGCCGAACCATATACTCCCAATGTAGTCAACCGAGGTTGGTACATTGGCAGCATCTCAAGTAGGCCACTGCTTGAGAAACAGCGTTCGGTTCGCATCACCGACAGGAAGGCCAAGCTCCCTCAGTTGGCTGAGGATCCTTACCTTCTTACCTCACGATCGAAGATGTCGTTACAGAAAGTAAGGTTGGGTTGTGCATAAATTTAAGTTTCAACAGAAAAGTAATGCTGGAAGTTAGTCATATATACATATATCACAGCCACCTTTAATTCCCATAATAGTACTACCCTAGGGCTTACGTACTATACATAATCCTTAATGAACCAACGTAGTTCGCAAATACTTGAGTAATGAAATTTTATACTAAAAATTACTTTTTAAGGCTAATTATATCTCCAGGGTACACTTGTTAGCTCTGATACCAGCTGTGGCAGAACCAACCTGAATTATACCGACTCAAGTGCGCGAGTCCTTAATGCAGGGCTACCTCGCACTTCAAACGGTATAAAACTATTGGTCTGTCGGGTAACGTCCCGATGAACCACCGAACGCAGGATCTAACAAGGTACCTCACACGAAGGTGAGTCCAGAGATACAATGCCCAAAATAATTTACACCACAGGCAGTTATATTACAAAAATATACAAAATAACATTTGTTCTTACAGAAGAGAGTTTATTACATCACAAGTTCGAGTTTCTGATTAAAGCAACGGAATTTGAAAAGCGGAGTTATTATACATGGCGTCATTACAGATATTATGCTAGCCCTGGCATAATATCACTCGGCGGAGTCTGTGTTGGCCGGGGACGGATCCCATTCCACGGACCAACCATCAGGCAAAGGGTAAGGCCATGGTGTAATGAATGCGGGCTCCTCAGAAGGGTTACCTGAATTAAATCAACAAAGCAAGGCTGAGTATACTAATACTCAGCAAGACTTACCCGGAATTGGGTATATCTTAGCCCATAACTAGACTCATGCTGGCTTTTAGCTTTGGGTAGGGTTTTCAGCTGAAAAGCAACAAAGAGTAGATCCTTAATTTCAATTTTTATCTTCCAGGTTCTAGTTGAATTAACCATTCTAAGTAAGCACCTATAGCTATTCAAACATGGTAGAATCTTTACTCAAACATCATCTTTAATAATCACATAATTACTCTTGTTACTCTATGTGATAAAGGGGTTAAGCAGTCTCATACATCGTGAGAGGCGGACGATTCTGAATCGAGATTCAACCCTTGCAAGGTAAACCTAACACACACGCTTGGAACACCACAGGGTTGTTCCGAAGCAACCGTTTGCCTTTCATTCCGACTCGTGGATCAGTGCCACCACAAGCGACTGCAGGTCATATGCACTACAAAAGTGCAGGACGTACGTCTGTAGCGCGACTACAAAACCCGTACTCCTGGTTGCCCAGCAACACATATGCCTACACGTCGAACTAAGTAACCAAAAGAAGCAAATACATGTGGTGGGTGGTATGTCCACTCCTCGGGCCGATCGGTTACTAGGCTTACCGCTTACCATATTTCACGGCATGTGGTTAGTACTTCAAACGCTTAACCACCGCTACCACACACTGCGACCTTATCAAATTCATCAACACAGACGGGGTATCATCTTGACCATGATACCTCATAAAACTCCCGTCCGATATCCTTATAGTGATAACGGAATGTAAATCATTACAATTCCTAAGTCGCGCGAGTGACAGGAAATCACTCGACTTCTACCGGTCCTATAAGCAGAGCAGCTAGTCGGACTCAGTTCTAATGTTCAATACATTGGTTCCTAGAATAATGCAACTAAGTTTCCAAACAATTCCTAAGGACCTAATGCATAAAGAGATATATATATAAGTAATATAAGTTGCAGTGTAATAAGGTAGGGGTTATGTCCGGGGCTTGCCTTCGCTGGTGGAGTTGGGGTTAGTCAAAATATTTTCTTCCGAACCTTGGTTCGGGGCTTCAGAGAAATCCGTAACAAAAGTCCCGGGGTCTTCAGAATAATCTCCTTCTTGTTCCGGGAGCAGTTGATAATCCCCGTCAGCGAGCGTGGTCGAATCTATATGAGATGCAAAATTACAAGTTATGGGATGCTCTTACTTTTATTTTACTTCCCGATAAAGTTGCAATCTAACTTAAAGACAATTACATTACGACGATAATCTAACTACCCTGTACTGGGCAGTCATTTATCGAGCACTAATAAATTTACTTAGATTCATTAAACAATAAATTTAGTTAGATTAAGTGTTCAATTAGTAGTATGGAGCAGCAAGTGGTGTGGTTCCCATTAACAATTATATTAAAAGCTCTACATATTATCCTCTCAAGTGATATGATTTTTAAGTTACCATCACCTTCAAAATCAAATATATAATATCCAATTTAATTAACATCTAATTCATGGTTGAAAATTTGATAATATGTTGTACTAATACAAAACAGAACATTAATATATTTTCATGATTTTAAATATATGAAAGTGTGTGTATTAATTATATTATGTAAACTACACCTTATTTCTAACAAAATTTATACAATCATGGAAATATTACTGGAGTACAAGATTAATTATTTTTCTTCAATTCTACATGTTAAAAGAAAATTATTGGCACTGGTTTTACTAATTTATCATTTTTCTATGAATTACTATGTAATTCTTAAGCCTACAAGCAATCAATTTTGATATTTAAATTAAGTCATTAATCATTCAAAAACTGAAGTCGACCTTTAAAGCAAAGTTACAGATCTTTGTCTAAAGATTTTAACAAAATTTAGTTTACCATTTTATGATTTTTCCTTAAAGAGATATGGTATTTCTAAGTTAACAGCAAAAATTACATAAGGAGGTCCTTGGTTACTATTCCACTGAGTCTAGGGCTTTGCAAGAAACCCCCTGGGTTTCTTTTCCTTCTAACCCGAGGTCCCTGGCCATGAACCCGAGCAGAGCAGGGCGGTGACGGCCGTGTTCCGGCGACGGTGGTCGCCGGCGGCGAGGTCCAAGGGGTGGGAAAGGAACAGGAGCTCACAAGGGTCCCTATGCGCCACGTGTCGAGGGTTGGAACGGCCGGGAAAAGAGATCCCGACGAGGACCCGAGGCGGCGGCGGAGGAGTCAACGGCGACGAGGGTGCTCCGGCGATGAACGTCGGCCAACAACCTGCGCACGAGGACCAGTGAGTCATGAGGAACGTGTACGTGCCATCAATTTGATGAAAACGTGTAAGATTGAGGGAGTTCGACGGAGACCGAGGCGGCGGCGGCGAGGAAGATCGCCGGCGAACGTCGGGAAGGCACTGTGGTGCACCGGAGGGTCAATGGTTGGGTCCTACAGCTTCAGGGCGATGATGTGGTGCTGTCTAGGGTGATGTGGTGGCTCGGGATCGCGTGAGGGGTGCTGCCCACGGTGAGGCCGAGGGCGGCGGCGGATGTTGCTCGTCGGCGACGAGTTTCCAATGGAAATTGGAGGGCCGTAGGTGGTCGAGGAGCTTCAGTAGACTGTGGGAAAGCTTGTGCAGGTGGTGATTGAGGCGGAGGAGGTCCGGTGTGGGCTGTCCACGGGCGGGTGGTGCACGGCCGGAGAGGAACGGGATGGCGGCGAGGAAATGTAGCTCGGGTGCGGGAAAATGGGCGCTGGGAGTAACTGATCAGCACGTAGATGTTGTTGTGGTGCTGCTGCGCGTGGAAGAGAGAAAGTTAAGGCACTGCAGCGAGCTGGCCACGACGGCGAGGAGGTGGCGGCCGGCGGTAGCCTCGGGTTACCGTGGCGCGCGCGCGGGAGGCCACCAGGGAAGGGAAAAGAAGTCAAGGCCGGGAGGGGAGGACGCGTGGGAGGTTGTGGCAGCTGGAGGTGGCGCTCGGGTGGCCGTGCCGGCGGTGAACGGCGGCGACAGGAGCAGCGCAGAAGGGGGAAGCGGCGGTGGTCAGAGGAGGAAGAAGCAGAGGGCTGTCAGAAGGACTATTTTGTGAAATCCAAAAATTCCAGGGACCCCACTGTAAACAAAGATTTCCCATTGATAGAAAAGTCTAATGAGAAAAGTGTCTAAAGCAAAGTTGTAGAGAATTTCAAATCCTACAAGATTGATTTAAGGTTCGAGTTTAAAATCTCAACGAATATGGTTTTATTTTAAACTTTAGAGTGTCATTCAATTTATAAACTTTGTCTTGTAATTCAAACCAATTGCTTTAATGCTTAGGGTCTTTTTGCAAGTTTTCCTGCAGTAATCATGACTAATTCTTTTTGCACTTTAGTCCTTAGGTAAAACTGAGTTTTACTTTTATCTTTTACCATTTCACAAGTAATTCCTTATATGTTTGTAATAATTACACAAAGGTCCTTAATTTCATATAAAGTCTATTTCCCTTAGTGTTTATTTAACTTTTGCTCTTTTCTTTTTGATAGCCAACTGAAATTTTGACACTTATGCACATTTTCACACATTTGCACATGAAGATTTATAAGACTTGTAATTTACAATCATACCCTTATTACATTGTACAACTATATACTTTATAGAATGTTTACATCTAATACTCCCAAGCTTAGTATCTAATTGTCTAACTACCTGGATATCACATTAAATTCTTTTAAACTTTTGCAAATCAAATTTGAAATAGTTTGAATTTAATTAAGCATGTTCCTAAGGCTTCTATGTTAAATCTCCTTACCATAACCTAATCTGTTGATAATTAGTGCATAATTAAATTTTTAAGAATTTATAATTCTGTTTACTCAGGATTTGAATTTAAACTTGAAGTTTGAATTCAAATTCAAATATTTTAGTTTCTGTTCCAGAAAATTACAAAAAATTCACCATATGATTATGTATTAGAAATAAACTTAACCACAAAAATACATGGTCAGAACCTTTATAGTTTTTAAAATAAAAATCAAACTTGTCCAATTACTTCAATGTAATTCCATGACTTAAGTGTAAAGAGTGGTTTGGAATCCAATTTCCCCCCCTACTCCATGAGTTTATGTTCATTAATTTATTGGATTGCAACTTTATCGTGAAGTGAAATTCTTAACTTGAGAACCATCTCACTTAAATCATTGCATATCATATAGAGTCAGCAACGCTCGACCACGGAGACTACGAGCTAGTCCTGGAACAAGACCAAGGGTTCTCTGAAAACCCGGTGAACGTTGTTGAGACTCTAACTGAAGCTCTGAACCAAAGTTCGGAAATCTTTGACACTCCTTCTCCCAACCCCACTCAAGAAGGCAAGCCCCGGTGCATAACCCAGTATTTAATTTACTACAATTTTATACTTATATATATTATATCTTGCATTAAGTCTAGGAGTTGGAATGGAACCCTAGATGCATAAATCCTAGGAATCCAATGTATTGTACCTGAGTCCTTATCGCATAGATGCTCTGCTAATAGAACTGGCAGAAGTCGGGTGATTTCCTGTTACTCGCGCGATATAGGAGTTGCATGTTTACTATTTTGCAATCACTGTAAGGATAATGGACAGGGTCATGTGTAGTATCATGACCTGGAGGTTTACCCTGTCTGTTTTGATAAAAGTTGTTAAGGTCGCAGTGTGTGGTAGTGGTGGCTAAGCGTATGAAAGTACTAGTCATATGCCGCGAAATATGGTAAAGCGGTAATCCTAGTACCTGAATGGCTCGGCAAATGGACATGTCTCCACCACTCGATTATTTTGGTTTCTGTTGTACACACGCACCGATGTGTGGGAGTGCGTTCTGCATAGCAGACAGGAGTACGATCATGTAGTCGTGCTACAGACGTATGTCCTGCACAATTGGTGTGCGTACAGTCCTGCAGTCGCTTGTGGTGGCCCTGATCCATAACCCGGAATATGAGGGAAACGGTTGCTTCGGAAAGATCTTTGGATGTTCCAAGCGTGTGAGTTAGGTTTACCTTGCAAGGGTGAAATTTGATTCAGAATCATCCGTTTCTCGCGGAGATTGAGAATGCTTATTCCTTCTGCCACATAGAGTAAGAACTGTAAATATTGTTGGGATAATCCTGATGAATGCTAATCTCTACCTTGCTTATCTAGTATAGTTGCTTACCTAGAATGGATAATCAAATTAGAATTTGAAAGCTAAAAATTTGAAAGTAGATTATACTCTTTGTTACTTTTCAGCTGAAATGAAACCTAGAACCATTTCAAACCTTCATAAGTCTAGTTATGGGCAAAGTATACCCTAATCCCAGGTAAGGCTTGCTGAGTATTAGCATACTCAGTCTTGCAAGTGAATTTTTCAGGTATGACCTTCGAGAACCCCCTGGATAGTACTGCATGGCCAACTTCTGTTCCGTATGGCTGGTCCGTGGAGTGAGATCCGTCCCCGGCTGGCAGTGACCCTCCAGAGTGACACCAGGCTTTGGGCTGAGCGCAGTGTCAACTTTCATGACGTGCGTAGTCGCGTGTTTATTTTCTTTTCACTGTGAACCTGGATAAGCTATTTAGCTTGTCATTTTAAACTATGTTTGTATAAGTTTACCTTAAGTTTGAAATGGTTTGTAATAATGTTTAAGCTCCTGTAAATTAAAAGTTGGTGAGCTATGTTGTGATTGTAAACTCGTCTTCGTGCGAGGTAAACATGCTTCGATCCTGTTGAACCGTGGTTGTATCGGGCGGAGACCCGATAGACCAATGGGTTATTCCATTTGAAGTGCGTTGAGTTAGTATAGGCTGTATAGCAATGACTAGCGCACTTGAGCTGGAATAATTCAGACGGTTCTGCCACAGCTGGTATCAGAGCTGTAGGTTTACTCTTGCAATTGCAGCGGCTCTTAAAAAGTATTTTCAGGATAAAACTTTGCTAAATAAATGAATTTACAAAGTGCGTTGGACACGTTAAGGTTGGTGCTTAGAACGCAAAGCTCTAGGGATTTATATGGAAAATATTAGGTGGCTGCTTGTATATATATGTATAGATAGTTCTAATCTGCAGCACTATTTTCTATCAAAACTTAAATTCATGTACAACCCAACTTTACTTTGTGTAATGATATCTTCGGTGGTAAGGTAAGAAGGTAAGGATCCTCAGCTAACTGGGGAGTTAGCCTTCCCGTCGGTGATGCGAACAGAACGCTGTTTCTCAAGCAGTGGCCTACTTGAGATGCTGCCAATATATCAACTTAGGTTGGTTATATTGGGAGTATATGGTTCGGCGCAGGGTATGGTGATCGCTGTTCATACCCCCGCATTTTGCGGTACCCCCGTGAATACGTTGTTTCGATAACGTATGTTAACGTCGTCTGTACGGCGGTAATGGTACAGATGCTGTTTCTATAGTGAACAGTACTGTTTGGGAACGCTTTCATGTCGTGCTGCCATGAAAGGTTCATGTTATATATATGTGGTCTTTTGCAGGTACACTAATCATGATTAAGTGGTTAGGACGGATAGGACTTATCGACTAGTTATTAGGGAGAGACGTATGGGTTATGCCACCGAAGTTAACCACGTAGGTCTGAAGATATTCGGCAGTTGTTTTTGGTTGTGAGGTCGAATAGTACATGCATGCATAATCCATCCTCAAATAAATGAATGTTTAAAAGTATTGTTATTTAAGACTAGGTAAAGTGTTGTCAATCCCTAGTATGGTTCTAATAGGATTCCTGTGATAGTTTTAGTTGAGTACCTTAAGCATCCATCTGATTTCTAGCTTTTGCTGTTATCAGAATTGATTTTCTTGTTCCATTTACCTTGTGAACTCTTAGCAGGGTAAATGTATCTCACCATTTGCATTCTTGTTGCAGATGGCAGCCCCTTCCAATGTCTTTTGGGATCCTGCAGGGCATCTCCACACTAATACCTTGCATTGGGAGGGTTTTCCTCGTCTTCTCTGGGAATCACTAAGTTCGTTCTGCTATACCGAGCCCCCACAATATGATGCAGTGGAATATCAAGAAGAAGGTGTTCGTCGATGTCGAGTCAGAATGACTATTCCTCAACATCCCTTCCACTCCCAATGGCAGCCCATCGAAGTTGACGTGGTGGGCTATCGTATAGTCGACACTATTGAGGTAGCAGCTCTTGAAGCCATCTACCTCTTCTGCAACCAGCACCCAAGGGAAGTTGCAGGACAGCCCATCGGTCTATTCCTTACAACAGTTCCTAACGATCCTGAGTGGAACCTCAAAGTAGTCCCTGAAAGTCACAGGTTGGAAGGTTCAGCGGAAGAAACGCTTCGAGGTACTATCAGGTTCATGAATGTTCAGCAACACATCAACTGCTACTGCGTCGCGGTATGGGTCAGTTGACCAGTATCGCGCAGGGTCACTTCAGGAATGCCGATCGGCAAGTCACCCAAATAGAGCAGCTTCAAGCCTTGGTGACAGAAAAGGAGGGGATCATTGTCGCACGTGAGGAGACTATTCATCACCGGGAAGACCAGATCAATGAGAGTGATGCGATGATCACCCAACGCAACATGATCATTGAGTTTCTTCAGGAACAAATCCACGACCTCATCCTTGAGGTTGATGATGCCTATGCTCAAATCAACAAACTCCAACAGCAGCCAGCACCTCCTGCTGTACCAGCACCCGAAGCTGAAGAAGAAGATCTAGAGGAAATTGAAGGAGTTTCAGACCTCGATTCTGAGCATGGAGATCCTGTTCTTAGTCCCCATCATTTCTTTTCAGGCAGTCAATCATCCATGGGCAACTTCGATGACTTTTAGTTTCGTTTGAGTTGGTGATATCCTAGTTGTAATTAGTGTAGAAAGGTGTGACATAGGTAGTGAGTAGTCTACCTAGATCTAGAGCCACTTGTTGTATTATATGTGGCATGTGTACTTATGAAATGACTTGTAGTAGTCAAAGTGCCCTGATGTAAGATGTAAGGACCACCAGTGTTTGCGTAGTAATCTAAATCTCGTGTTTTACCACCTTACTCAATATGTTGCATCCGAAATGAGTTGATTGAATGGAGCATGTTACCTATGTTTTTGGCAACTGCATATCATCTGAAGTTAGGAGTAAGAATATGTTGATAATAATGGACATCTGCTTTATTTCAGATGGTTGGAGCTACTCGTGGAACTCCGGAAGGTTTTCGGCCCGATCAAGCCAGCGGTTCTCAGCAACCGCCACTAACCCCGCCAAATCTGGCCGAGGTCATGGTCCAACAAACTGAACTCCTCAACCAGCTTGTGCAGGCTCAAATGGTCCAATATCATCCCCAATCTCGAGGCCGAGATGAACCTCCATCGGCCAGTTATCAAGACTTCCTCAGTACCCAACCTCCACTGTTCCATAAGGCGGACGAGCCCCTTGATGCTGACGCTTGGCTCCGCGCCATCAAGTCCAAGTTCGCCTTATTGTCTGCCCCATGTTCAGATGAAAACAAGGCGCTGTTTGCAGCCCAAGAACTCCGTGGCACCGCCCGCATCTGGTGGGATCATTATCATGCCATGCAGCCTGCCGGTCATGTCATCACTTGGGACGAATTTCGGACCGCTTTTCAAGCACACCACATCCACGAAGGACTCATTGAGCTTCGCTCAATGAATTTCTGAATCGGACTCAGGGCACACGCACCGTCATGCAATATGCACAGCTTACTTGTGCCAGTATGCGGGTTATCATGCGGACACAGACGCCCGCAAACGAGACCGCTTCCGTCGAGGTTTGAACACCAAACTTAAGGAATGATTGAATTTGGTAAAGGCCGGCAATTTCAATGAGCTGGTCAATATGGCCATCACCCAAGAAGATTGCATCTCAGCCCACCGGGCAGAAAAGAAGCGGAAGATACCCACTGGACCCTCAACGGCACAACCATCAAGGTATCGGTTGGTCCAGAACACCGCTACTCGAGCACCGCCTCGAAACAACTTGCCTAGCAGATGGGTAGCCAGACCACCCCAACAGGCATGATTTAATCGACCACCGACACCACAACCTCAGTAGCAACAACAACAGGGTCCGCGACCGAGCTTTCCGCCCGCCAACCAAGGAAACAACAACTATCGTTGTTTCAACTGCGGCAGCCCGTCCCACTTCATCAAGGATTGCCCTCAACCTAGGAGATCCTTCCAAGGGCAAACATCCAACCCAATCAGCAAGGGCAAGGTCAAGAAGCAAGTGGTCCAAGTCCGCCAGGGAAGGGTGAACCTCACCACTCTCTCCGAATTCCCCGAGGGGACACCAATAATGACGGGTACTTTCTCTTTCAACCATCAACCCGTGATTATACTTTTTGATTCTGGTGCCACCCATAGTTTTATCAGTTCAAAATGTGGAACAAAATTTGACTTGGATCTTTATCCTACTAGTGGGGCCTATATGATAGCAACTCCTGGCGGTAAAATTTCCTCAAACCAAGTTTGTAGAAGCGTGCCAATTCAAATGGGTAGAAATCTGGTGAGGACAGATTTACTGTTATTGGACCTAGAAGGAATGGATGTTCTCTTAGGTATGAATTGGATGACCCAGCACCATGTGTCATTAGAAATCTCCTCCCGAACCATGGAGATAGATTCACCTGAGCACGAACCTACCATTCTCTATCTTCCACAACAGGAGTACATCAATTCTTGCACCTATGCTGCAACCGGAATCAAGTTAAAGGATATCCCTATCATTTGTGGATACCCAGATGTCTTCCTAGACGATTTGCCTGGAATGCCCCCGGACCGGGATATCAAATTTATCATTGAACTGCAGCCCGGCACAGCCCCTATCTCTAGGAGACCCTACCGTATGCCACCCAATGAGCTTGCCGAGTTAAAAATCCAACTCCAAGACCTCCTTGATAAGGGTTTCATTCATCCAAGTGCATCACCATGGGGTTGTCCAGCCTTATTTGTGAAGAAGAAAGACAATAGTTTAAGGCTATGTGTAGACTATCGCCCCCTCAATGCGGTAACTATCAAAAATAAGTATCCTCTACCCACATTGACATTCTCTTCGATCAGTTAGCCGGAGCTAAGGTATTCTCTAAGATTGATCTTCGTTCCGGATATCATCAAATTAAGATCAGGCCAAGTGACATTCCAAAAACAGCCTTTTCTACCAGATATGGACTATACGAATTTCTGGTCATGTTATTTGGTCTTACCAATGCTCCAGCCTATTTCATGTATCTCATGAATTTAATATTCATCCAAGAACTCGACAAATTTGTTGTGGTCTTCATTGATGACATTCTGATCTACTCTAAAAATCCGGAAGATCATGCAAAACATCTTCATATTATTCTTCAGCGATTAAGAGACCACCACTTGTACGCCAAAATCTCCAAGTGCGAGTTCTAGTTAGATACTGTGAAGTTTCTGGGCCATACTATCTCCGGTGATGGTATATCCGTTGACCCCAGCAAAGTACAAGAAGTGATGGATTGGAAACCTCCAACATCAGTCCATCAGATCCGTAGTTTTCTTGGTCTAGCTGGCTATTATCGTTGGTTCATTCCTAATTTCTCTAGAATAGCCAAACCTATGACCGAACTACTAAAGAAAGGTGTTAAATTCTCCTGGGATCAAAAATGCGAAGATGCATTCCACACTCTCAGAGACCATCTTACGACCGCCCCGATCCTGGCTCAACCAGATGTGTCAAAACCCTTCGACATTTATTGTGATGCTTCAGGAACCGGACTTGGTTGTGTGCTTATGCAGGACAACTGAGTAATTGCATATGCATCACGAGCACTCAGGGTTCATGAACAGAACTACCCTACCCATGATCTTGAACTCGCAGCTATCATTCATGCCCTAAAGATCTGGAAACATCATCTGATGGGTACGAAGTTTCATATTTATACTGACCACAAAAGCCTCAAGTACATTTTCACACAAGCAGACCTGAATATGAGGCAAAGACGCTGATTAGAGCTTATCAAAGACTATGACTTGGAAGTACATTATCATCCAGGCTAGGACAATGTCGTTGCGGATGCATTTAGTCACAAGGCACATTGTTCTTGCTTATCTGTGGAAGCTTTCAACGAGACTCTTTGTTGGGAAATGAGAAAGCTTAATCTAGAAATCATTCCCCAAGGTGACTTGAACCATCTCTCAGTTAAAGCCACGCTTAGGGATAGCATTGTTCTAGCACAACAGCACAATAAAGGGGTCAGAATCATTAAGCAGAAGATAACACATGGAGAAGGGAAGTATAATTGCTTCCGAGTAGATCCAGAAGGAGTTTTATGGTTCAACGAACGTATCGTTGTACCCAAGGACCATAAGCTCCATAAATAGATATTGGACGAGGCCCACCTATCTAAATTCTCTATGCACCCTGGCAGTACGAAGATGTACCAGGATCTAAAACAAAACTTTTGGTGGACTCGTATGAAACTAGAAATTGCCAGGTATGTCTCAGAATGTGATATCTGCCAAAGAGCCAAAGCCAGTCATCTGAAAACTGCTGGTGTTCTTCAACCTCTATCCATTCCCTCTTGGAAATGGGAGAATATCAGTATGGATTTTATCGTTGGCTTACCCAACACTTCTCTAAGGCATGACTCCATTTAGGTAATCGTTGATCGATTGACCAAGACTGCACATTTCCTTCCCGTGCATACTACATATAATGCCAAAAAGTATGCGGAAATCTATCTGGATCAAATCGTTCATCTTCATGGAGTACCTAAGATGATCATTTCTGATCGTGGAGCACAGTTTATTGCTCGGTTCTGGGAGCAACTGCAACATACTCTTGGATCTAAGTTAATTCGAAGCTCCGCGTATCACCCTCAGACAGACGGACAAACTGAAAGAGTAAATCAGATTTTGGAAGATATGCTTAGAGCGTGTGTCCTTCAGTATGACAAGAACTGGGACAAATGTTTGTCGCTGGCAGAATTTTCCTACAACAATAGTTATCAGACAAGCATTAAGATGGCTCCGTTCGAAGCATTGTACGGTCGCCGATGTCGAACTCCCCTGAGTTGGTCACAAACTGGCGAACGTAAGATCTTTGGACCCGACCTGGTTATGGAAGCAGAGGATAAGGTGAAGACTATACAAATTAATCTAAAAGCAGCCCAATCTCGATAGAAAAGCTACGCTAACATATGAAGAAGACCATTACAGTTTCGAGTCGGAGACTTCGTATATCTTCGAGTATCACCTACCCGAGGTGTTCAAAGGTTTGGCGTAAAAGGGAAACTTGCTCCTCGTTATGTCGAACCCTTTGAAATTCTTGAAATCTGTGGACCCGTAGCTTACCGTCTTCAACTTCCTCCTCAACTAACAGCCATCCATGATATCTTCCATGTGTCTCAACTTAGGAAGTGTGTCAAAGTTCCTACCGAGATCATCGATTCCCAAGCCATCGAAATCGAACCTGATCTAACCTATGGAGAACATCCAATTAAAGTATTAGAAACCAAAGAAAGAAGCACTAGAAGAGAAACCATCAGGATGTTCAAGATTCAATGGAACCATAACACAGAAGAAGAAGCAACATGGGAAACCGAATCATATCTTCAACATAATTTCTCAGACTTCCTTCCAGTCAACCTCCAAACTTGATCATTCAATTCTATCTTATTTCGGAATTTCGGGATGAGATTCTTTTTAGGGGTAAAGGCTGTGACACTCAGGTACTTAGTGTTGTCATACCCTAGATTTTAGTATGTAGTGGTGTTCAAAATATGGTGAAAGTGTGTTTAAAAATTTAAATGATAAGGAAGAAGGGTTGTTTATATAATTATATATTAATAAAGGTCCTTTAGTGTTAAATGGGTAAGTATGGAAGGTAGAATTTAAATGTATGAGGGTTGTTTTGCAAAAGTCAAAAACTTGCATTTAAATCGTAAATATAGGTGAAACTACACCTAGGTTGTAAATGTAGTGTAGTTTTTAAATAGGATTTATGTAAAGTTTAGAAACTTTGCTAAGTTTTATATTAATTCTAAATCCATAGCTCTTCTGCAAATGAACCTTAAAGCAAAGTTGTAGATTTAGATAAACCCTACACTTTTGCTTTTGGGCCTATCTTCATTTGAGCTCTAGTTTGAAAGTTACTTATACATTTCAGTGAGGTCCCTACACTTTTAGAAAATCACAGATTAGTCCTCATCTTCCTCCTCCGGCCCCGGCCTCCTCTGTTCTCTCTGCGCCCGACTGCCACCGCCGCTCTGCCAGCCATGTGCAGTGCTCCCGCTGCCCTCGCGCCGCTCTGAGTCCTTCCACGCGTCCTCCCCTGTCTCGCTGCCGCCTTCCCGACCCCGCGCTGGCCCACCCTTGCTTCTTCCACGTCGCACCGCCACCGCCCGAGCTGCCACGCGCGCTGCCGGCGTGCCAGCTCCTGCTCCCGCGTAACCACATCTTCTTCGAGACCCCGAGCACATCCTGGAGCTCCTTGCACACTCGCTTTTGCATTTGCACACACTCATTTCGCTCAGTTTCTCCTGCTCCAACCACCTCCCCTCATCGGACCCCCCGCCGCGCCTCCTGGCCACAGTCGTCAGCCACCCACGCCACCTCCGAGCTCCAATCCAGTGCTCCTAGAGCACCACTGTGACTCCCTGCAACTCATCGACCCACCCAATTCCGTTTTCTTGCACCCGAGCGACGTTCCCCGCAGTCCAGCCGCCCGTTGGGCCTCGCCGTCGACCCACTGGTATAGGGCCTCTTCACCCCGACCAAGGGCACCAGCATCACCACACCAAACTGTAGAGGCTCCTTGACTACTTCCCCGCCACCCTCCGGCATCCTAGCCTACAGAATGCTGGGTCGCCATCGCCGCCGGTGAGAACTCAAGCCGCCCCACCGTCGATCACCTCCCTCTGCCCCCTCTCCGGCCCAATTAAGTACTGCAATAGCATCCCCACAACCAGTACAATCAAGTCAAGCACAGTAACCGCCAGGGCTAGCAATTCACGCATGGCAACACTGACCAAGAGGTGCAACAACCCCCACGTCCACCCTGCAACCGGCACGATGCAAGGCCTCAGGGCGAAGCTCAGCCCGAGGTCAGCCTATAGAACGCTCCTACGGTTGATCTAGGGCAGATGATAATTGATGGTCGCAACTGTGGCAGAACCAATCCACTTGAATTATTTCGGCTCAAGTGCGCTAGTCATCACTATACAGGCGATACTAACTCAACGCACTTCAAACGGAACAACCCATTGGTCTGTCGGGTCACCGCCTGATTCAACCACGGTTACACAGGATCGAGGTAGGTTTATCTCGCACGAAGGCGAGTTTACAGTCACACCACAGCTCACCAACTTTTATTCATAGAAATATTAAATATTATTACAATCTGTTTCAAACTTAAAGTAAACTTATGCAAACATTGTTTAAAACCACAAGCTATGCAAGCTTGTTCAGAGTCACAGTGGAAGAAATTAACACGCGACTACCCACGTCGCAAAAGTTGACACCACGCTCAGCCCGAAACATGGCGTCATTCCGGAGGGTCATTGCTAGCCGGGGACAGATCCCATTCCACGGACCATCCAAACGGAATAGAGAATGGACAGGCTGGACTATCCGTTTGGTTCTCATAGGCCATACCTGAAAGACAGACTAGCAAGTCTGAGTATGCTAATACTCAGCAAGGCTTAACTGAAAATTGGGTATACTTAACCCATAACTAGACCATGGAGGATTGAGAGGTTCTTGTTTTCTTTTTTTTTTGCTGAAAAGCAACAAAGAGTATGATCTAATTTTTATGTTTTAGCTTTCAGATTCTAGCTTCATTAACCATTCTAGGTAAGCACCTATACTAAACAAGCAAGGTAGAGATTAGCATCTATCAAGATTATTCCAACAATAGTTACTATTCTTACTCTATGTGGTAGAAGGAGCAAGCAGTCTCAATCTCCGTGAGAAACGGACGATTCTGAATCGAATTTCATAACCTTGCAAGGGTAAACCTAACTCACACGCTTAGAACATCCAATGATCGTTCCGAAGCAACTGTTTGCCTTTCATTCTCGCCGGCCATGCTCTCTCACTTGTCCTGGTGCACATCACCCACCCGTGAGCACAGTAGATCATGTAGATCGTGTAGGACCAGTTCTTCCCCAGCCAAACCCTCATCACCGGCGAGAACACGCCGGTCAGACGCCACGGCCGTCGTCTTCCCCCGGCAAGGATCCAATTGTAATCTAGGTTTATGTATTAGGGTCCGATATGCAAGAAACCAGGGGCCTCTCTGCGAAACTCTTTTACTATTTCATGTGTGCAAAGCAGCTAAGTTGTAAAATTTATAGAAAATTGTAGAAAAATCCAAAAATTGCCAAACCAGTTTTGTTAGAAATTAGAATTCAAGATCTACAACTTTTGTTAATAAAGTTTGGTTTGAAACTGAATGCATTTTGATCTATTTTAAACTCAAAATAAAAGAGTATCTTATGCATAACTTGTGCATATAAACTTACTTTCTTGTAATTTTTGGTATATAGCTTCTTTAGGCCATGAGTGGGCCATGTAAAAATTTCAGGCTTAGTATTGCTCTGTAGTTTAAATTCTTTTAAACTTTTGCAAATCAAATTTGAAATAGTTTGAATTTAATTAAGCATGTTCCTAAGGCTTCTATGTTAAATCTCCTTACCATGACCTAATCTGTTGATAATTAGTGCATAATTAAATTTTTAAGAATTTATAATTCAGTTTACTCAGGATTTGAATTTAAACTTGAAGTTTGAATCCAAATTCAAATATTTTAGTTTCTGATCCAGAAAATTATGAAAAATTCACCATATGATTATTTATTAGAAATAAACTTAACCACAAAAATACATGGTCAGAACCTTTATAGTTTTTAAAATAAAAATCAAACTTGTCCAATTACTTCAAAGTAATTTCATGACTTAAGTGTAAAGAGTGGTTTGGAATCCAATTTCCCCCCCTACTCCATGAGTTTATGTTCACTAATTTATTGGATTGCAACTTTATTGTGAAGTGAAATTCTTAACTTGAGAACCATCTCACTTAAATCATTGCATATCATATAGAGTCAGCAACGCTCGACGACAGAGACTACGAGCTAGTCCTAGAACAAGACCAAGGGTTTTTTGAAGACCCGGTGAACATCGTCGAGACTCTAACTGAAGCTCCGAACCAAAGTTCGGAAATCTTTGACACTTCTGCCCCCAACCCCACTCAAGAAGGCAAGCCCCGGTGCATAACCCAGTATTTAATTTACTACAATTTTATACTTATATATATTATATCTTGCATTAAGTCTAGGAGTTGAAATGGAACCCTAGATGCATAAATCCTAGGAATCCAATGTATTGTACCTGAGTCCTTATCGCATAGATGCTCTGCTAATAGGACTGGCAGAAGTCGGGTGATTTCCTGTCACTCGCGCGATATAGGAGTTGCATGTTTACTATTTTGCAATCACTATAAAGATAATGGGCAGGGTCATGTGCAGTATCATGACCTGGAGTTTTACCCTGTCTGTTTCGATAAAAGTTGTTAAGGTCGCAGTGTGTGGTAGTGGTGGCTAAGCGTTTGAAAGTACTAGCCACATGCCGCGTAATCTGGTAAAGCGGTAAGCCTAGTACCTGAATGGCCACTCGATTATTTTGGTTTCTGTTGTACACACGCACCAACGTATGGGAGTGCATTCTGCATAGCAGACAGGAGTACGATCATGTTGTCGCGCTACAGACGTATGTCCTGCACAATTGGTGTGCGTACGGTCCTGCAGTCGCTCTTGGTGGCCCTGATCCATAACCCGGAATATGAGAGAAACGGTTGCTTCGGAAAGATCTTTGGATGTTCCAAGCGTGTGAGTTAGGTTTACCTTGCAAGCGTGAAATTTGATTCAGAATCATCCGTTTCTCGCGGAGATTGAGACTGCTTATTCCTTCTGCCACATAGAGTAAGAACTGTAGCTATTGTTGGGATAATCCTGATGAATGCTAATCTCTACCTTGCTTGTCTAGTATAGGTGCTTACCTAGAATGGATAATCAAATTAGAATTTGAAAGCTAAAAATTTGAAAGTAGATCATACTCTTTGTTGCTTTTCAGCTGAAATAAAACCCAGAACTATTTCAAGCCTTCATAAGTCTAGTTATGGGCAAAGTATACCCTAATCCTGGGTAAGCCTTGCTGAGTATTAGCATACTCAGTCTTGCTAGTGAATTTTTTAGGTATGACCTTCGAGAACCCCCCGGATAGTTCTGCATGGCCAACTTCTGTTCCGTATGGCTGGTCCATGGAGTGGGATCCGTCCCCGGCTGGCAGTGACCCTCCGGAGTGACACCAGGCTTTGGGCTGAGCGCAGTGTCAACTTTCACGACGTGCGTAGTCGCGTGTTTATTTTCTTTTCATTGTGAACCTGGATAAGCTGTTTAGCTTGTCATTTTAAATAATGTTTGTATAAGTTTACCTTAAGTTTGAAATGGTTTGTAATAATGTTTAAGCTCCTGTAAATTAAAAGTTGGTGAGCTATGTTGTGATTGTAAACTCACCTTCGTGCGAGGTAAACCTGCTTCGATCCTGTTGAACCGTGGTTGTATCGGGCGAAGACCCGACAGACCAATGGGTTGTTCCGTTCGAAGTGCGTTGAGTTAGTATCGGCTGTATAGCGATGACTAGCGCACTTGAGCTGGAATAATTCAGGCGGTTCTGCCACAATTAAAGCTTTCACTGCGTAATCAGAACATCCTACGCGTAATTGAGCCTAACAGATACGAAAGGTAATGAAACAACAACCTAAACAGAGGCCTAAAAGCCAACCCAAAGCCGATTTCCGGAACAATCCCTATTTAAGCTGTTATAAAGCACCAAACACGCTGCCGGAACATTCAACCTATTTGAAGGGCCTAATCATGCAGATATTAAACTAAATCTTCGATGAACAAAGATTAACCATAACAGATTGGATCTACTAAACAAAAACAGAGCAAGGCACTATCCTTATACTTGAGATCGGGCACAGGGACAGCTAAACGTTTACACGTAACAAATGATGCGTGAATAAGGCATGAAAGAACCGATGCTACTCTATAAATGTTAAAATAACTAGTGCTACTCGTCATCAATAACGCTTCAGAACGAGAAACACGAAAGGTAAATAAGCAAGGACAATGCTGCCCCGATCACGCCCTTACCCGAGAAACCCTAGGTCAGGGGTGGCGATGTGTCGAGAGTTGTTGGTGAATGATTGATTCGCTTCCCTTATTGATTATCCAGGGTACATATTTATAGTCCGTAGACTTGCCTTCCCTAACCAATCCTAACTAAACACGACACAAATCTTAACTATCTCTATCTAAACTATTTAAACACACATGCCTATCTAGATACATGGCAACCTTGGCCTCAAACACCTGCATAAGGTTCGATTTGCAAGCCCACTATGACTATCCTTCGAGCCCATCTTGCTCCTCGGGCCACCTTTCTGGCCCACCTGAATTATGGCGATAACAATAACAACATTGTTCCTTGTTTATGCGGTAGAAAATTTTATTTTTCGCTAGCGTAGCCTACCCATAACCCTTCACTAAAGTGCCCCACACACGCCGGGGGGCAACAGCTAGATACCCCTCGGCGGCAATTTAGTACCGGCTGGTGGTTCCAGCTGGTACTAAATGGAGCCGAGGTCACCAGCCGGTACTAAGTGGAAGTTATAGTACATGCTGGAGCCACCAGCCGGTACTAATCTACCTTCTATATCTCAGCACCTTCTTCCTCCCTGAGCCCGGGCCAACCATTTGACCGAGCTCAGGCTTCTTCTTCTCCATGGCATTTTAGAGAGTAGGTGCTGCCCATTTTTCTCAAGATTTGTAGGGATTTCACTCATCCAAGTGCTCAAAAGGTTAGTGACTTCATCCTCTCTTCTTTGATGGTCTTTATGCTTCATTTCATGCTCTATAGTTAGAGAAATTTGTGATTATTAGAAAGAGTGAGAATGAGCATGATTTTTTGGATAGCTTGCATGTGGCAAATGTATAGTGAGTTTTTTCAATTATTTTTAAGTGACATGTGTAGACTTATTTTTGGATAGTTTAATCCCTAGAAATGGCTTTGCAACATGATGCATTGAAGCGCGGTGTGTCCGCTCGGGCGTCGGTACGCAATCATTTGAAGCGCACTGGATGGATACTTGGACCTTTTAATTTTGTTATCAAATTTCATCCTAAAATTTGAAAAGTAATATAGAATATGATGATAGAAATGAAATTTAGTCCATCAGAATACTAATAATGTTTTACCATATTTTAAAAAATACAAGTGTTTTCCAATCAACATGGCTGATGCTGCTGGAGGGAGTGGGGCCGGTGGGGGTGATTGTGGTTCATCTCGAAGGAAGGGCAAAACTCCAGTAGGCCCTCATCAGAAGTGAAAAAAACTAGGAGCTTGGGTGAGAGCACAACTCCGTTATTTGGAAAACTAATATGAACAATATGTTGCATGGGGCGATGAACCTCCTTTTGATATTGAGGACCTATTGGGGCCGTTATGCTCCATCACCACCAAACCCGGAGGTTCTAGCTCCGCCATCTTCTTCTGCGCCAGCAAAAATCCGTCAGAGCATTCTACTTTCCCACCAAAGGATGGTTGAAGACCTTTGTGTTGTTGCATGAATTTTTAGGTTGCATGTTGGACTTTTGTGTTATTTAGACCTTTTAATACTGGACCTCTTAATTTATTATTCATGTTATGTGATGGAGATTTCAAACCTTTTAATTATTCATGTTATTGTAATTGTTAAAAATGTGCATCTTTGATTATAGTTCCTTATTAAAATTAGTGTGATCGGTGCACCATGGTGTGGATAATATGATTGCAGATGGACCGACAATTGATGTATGGTGACTGGTGCACCATGGCGTGGA
This sequence comes from Panicum hallii, assembly GCF_002211085.1. NCBI lineage: Eukaryota > Viridiplantae > Streptophyta > Magnoliopsida > Poales > Poaceae > Panicum > Panicum hallii. The sequence continues at coordinate 16,924,066 of NC_038045.1, forward strand.
TTAATGGCCTATCATCTTTTCTCGATGCGGCTGAGGCCGACAGGTCATCGAAAGGTTTCATGTGGTGTCCATGCCGCACTTGCAGAAATAACAAGTAATTCTCTAGAAGAAGCACTCTACACGTCCACCTTATTGAAAGGGGTTTTATGAATAACTATACTCTTTGGTCCAAGCACGTTGAACCTGGAGTTCTGATGGAAGACGATGAAGATGCTGATGATGATAACAACATTCCAGACTTGGCTCACTTGTATGAAGCGGGTGCCTTTGATGATGAACCAATAGACAAGGCTGAAGAAAATATCATAGAAGAGCAACCACATGACGAGCTAGGTCAGGTGTTGCTAGATGCATACAAAGACAGTGACACTGTAAAGGAGTCAAATAAGTTTGAGAAGATGTTGGATGATCACAAAATGTTGTTGTATCCAGATTGCAAATAGGGTCATACAAAGTTGGGTACCACACTGGAATTGCTGCAGTGGAAGGCAGCAAATGGTATTACCGATAAGGGATTTGAGGAGCTATTGGGAATCGTAAAGAACATGCTTCCCGAGGGTAACGAACTGCCCTCGACAACATATGAAGCAAAAAAGGTTGTTTGCTCTCTTGGATTGGATGTATAGAAGATTCACGCTTGTCCTGATGAGGACATCACTCATTTGGATGCACACAACACTCCTCCGCTGGATATTCAAGGTCCAATCACTAGAGCTCGTGCACGACAATTGAATTTAGAGGTGAGCTCGTTCCTAAGCACTTCAACTTATGATTTTGAGAATAGATTGCTACCTAATGATTATATTATGTTTAGGAACCAAGGAGAGGACCAGGAGATGCATGTACAAGGGCTTGGAGGCGTGGAGGTACAGCAAGGGAGTGCAAGCCAAGTTGGAGACCCAATCCAAGTCGACTTCGAGTCCACCTCGGAGTCTAGGAGCAGTCTGCCTTAAATTGGATGCCCAGGCCACATACGGAGTCAGATTTGGACGTTCTATATATGGTTGGAACCAGAATTTCATAAGGCTTCTAATGGCGCTAGATCCACCTCAAAAATCCTTCTGAGTTGATGGGAATGGTCGAAACAATTGGATGTCCAGAATCTGTCAGGGTGCAGCGTCACCATCTTTTGGGCCGCTAGCCCGTGTATCGTTTTGGAGCCCGTTAGGGTTGCGTCCAGGGGACTTGCACGCCCCTAACTCCTTTTTATTCAGTAGCCATCGCCACTTTAGAGTTTGGGTTTTGCTTAGATTCAATCTGTTATCGAACAGTATCGTCGTTCATCGGTTTGTGAGATCACAACTTGTGAGTTTAATCATTGATCTACAAATTGGTTGCATTCTTCCTTGTTCTTGCTTGTGTTCTTCGATTTGCAGGCAAGGATTGGCATTCTTGGTGAGGTCGACCGAGCACCGCCTGTCGATAACCAAAGGAGACGTTGTGCTGCTATTGCGGAATTCGGAACGTGTTGTTCGGAAGCCGGATCGAATTGTGTAGTGACTCCACCAAATCGAGAGCTATCAGAACCTTTTCGAAGATCGGAAACCCTAGTCTACATCAAGTGGTATCCATAGATAGGTTTACCGTCAGGTTTATCTTACCCTTGTTAGATTTATTTTGCCTTCGTCCTAGAGTCCACAAAAAAGCCAAAAAAATTTATCTCCTTCCTAGACCGTGTTTAGCCGTTTGCATAATTCTATTTCAGAGTCCGTAGTGTTGAGTTTGTGTCCTAGTTCATATCTTTGTTGCTGGTTTAGTTCATGTTTTAGTTTGGTTGTGTTTCCCTTTTCTGCTGCCATCGTTTTCACATTTGTTTCCCCCACCCGATTCGCATCCGATTCCAATTCAACCACCAGCAAAACCTAATTCGGAGGATCCTCCTTAAAACAGGTATGACTTTTCGCTCAGAACTCCGATTGAGGTGAATTTTTTTCTGGAAAGCTCTTGAAAAATTGCACATACGATTCTGCCACTATTCTGTGTGTTCGAGCTCCGAAGTTCCAACAACAGTTTTTCCAAACGCTCGCGAATTTCTACCGCTCACATCTTTCATCGATTTGAGCTAATCCTTGGTGCTGTTCCTATTCTTGCACCTCTGGTTGAGAAAAAATATAAAAAATAATAATTTGATTCCTAGTAGGGCTACACGACAACACAGGAGGCTTTCACCTGTTGTTTCTCATAGTGCTGCTGGATACTTGTTGATCTTGTCATTGCTGTTCATCATATTCATCCTTGTGCTTTTCTTGTTGACACTACTATTCTAAGGACATGAGTAGACCAACAATTAAGGACTAGTAGCTTTGGACATTTATTCAGCATTACTATCTGTTATTGAATTGTGTTCCACTCACATATTTGGCCTTCCTATAGCTCCACATACAACTTCTGGACAGCAGGTTTTTGACCTTTGCAATCGTAGAGCACGCTTCCCAGGTATCCTTTGCCTTGCTAGTAAGACCCTTGTAAGAGCTTGGTAAGGTATTTTCCTATTGCAGTGTTGATTGAGAGGCACAACTGTTCCCACCATTGCCTTGGTTTTGGCCATGTGCGGAAGGATTGCCCAAGTCAGCGGGCATACATGGCTACAGACGATGGGTACATCAGCACCTCCGACATGGAAGATGATGCAGCAGAAGATGTTGCTGTGGAGGACGGCGATGTCCTAGTTAGCGAGGACACAGCGGCTTTTAGGAGCATCATCATGCACCGAGTACTCAGCATGCAGTTACAACAACCAGAGAAGCTTCAACACCATAATTTATTCCAGACTTTCTTCGTTATCAATAATTGACGAGCACGTGTCATCATTGATGGAGGTAGCTGCAATAATTTGGTGAGTTCAGATTTGGTGAAGAAGCTAGGCTTGACCACAGGCCCCCACCCCCATCCATACCATCTTATATGGTTTAATGATGCTGGAAAAGCCAAGGTAATACATACTTGCAGAGTTTCATTTTCCATTGGTTCCTATGCTAGTTCTGTTGATTGTGATGTGGTACCTATGGAAGCTTGTTCAATTTTATTGGGTCCTCCTTGGGAATTTGATAATGATGCTACACACCATGGTCGAAGTAATACATACACTTTTATGCATAAAGGAAAGAAAATTACTTTGTTACCTCCCTGCTAAAATTGTACAAGCTGATAAAGAATGAGCTACTAGTTTGAATGATACTAATTCTGAAAATCAGCAAGTTGCTAAGTCTCTTTACCCACCTAAAAAGGACAAAGAAATTAAATTGAAGGGTGGTGTCATGCTTGCCAGAAAATGTGACGTTGCTGAAATTTCTGATGATCATGTTTGCTATGCTTTGGTGTGCACGCAGACCTTATTTTCACTTGATAATATTGTGAGCTCGATACCTCCTGCTGCCACTAACCTTTTGCAGGAGTATGAGGATATTTTTTCCGTCTGAGATACCACCGGGACTACCACCTATGAGAGGGAATGAGCATCAAATTGATTTGATTCCGGATGCAACTTTGCCAAATCGTGCTGCTTATAGAACCAACCCCGAGGAGACTAAGGAAATTCAGCTACAAGTCCAAGACCTTTTGGACCGCGGGTACGTATACATGAAAGCCTTAGTCCTTGTGTCGTTCCTGTTCTTTTGGTTCTTAAGAAAGATGGTACTTGGCATATGTGTGTTGATTGTAGAGCTATCAATAATATTACTATTCGGTATCGTCATCCTATTCCTAGGCTAGACGACATGCTTGATGAGTTGTGTGGCTCTATCATTTTCACAAAAATTGACTTGCGTAGTGGCTACCACCAAATTAGAATGAAACTTGGAGATAAATGGAAAACAGCTTTTAAAACCAAATTCGGGTTGTACGAGTGGTTAGTAATGCCTTTCGGTTTAACTAGTGCACCTAGTACTTTTATGCGATTAATGAATGAGGTTTTGAGGGCTTTTATTGGTCGATTTGTGGTGGTTTACTTTGATGATATCTTAATTTATAGCAAGTCTTTAGATGAACATATGGATCACTTACGTGCTGTTTTTAATGCTTTACGAGATGCACGTTTATTTGCTAACCTTGAGAAGTGCATCTTTTGCATGGATCAAGTCTCTTTCCTTAGATATGTTGTAGCTCCACAGGAAATTGAGGTGGATGAGACAAAAATTGAAGCCATAAAGAGCTAGCCGACTCCCCAATCCATCACATAGGTGAGGAGTTTTCTTGGTCTTGCAGGTTTCTATCGCCGCTTTGTTAAAGATTTCAGCACCATCGCTGCGCCGCTGCACAAGTTGACGAAGAAGGGTGTGGTGTTTTGTTGGGGACAAACACAAGAGGAGTCCTTTGCCACTTTGAAGGACAAGCTTTTGCACGCGCCACTGCTGCAACTTCCAAATTTTGGTAAGACTTTTGAGCTTGAATGTGATGCTAGTGGAATTGGCATTGGTGGTGTTTTGATGCAAGATGGTAAGCCTGTTGCATATTTTAGCAAAAAATTGCATTGTCCTGTTCTAAATTACTCTACATGTAATAAGGAATTGTACGCTCTTGTACGTTCTTTAGAGACGTGGCATCATTATTTGTGGCCTAAGGAATTTGTTATACATTCTGATCATGAATCGCTTAAGTACCTTCATTCTCAAAACAATCTAAACCGTAGACATGCTAAATGGGTTGAATTTATTGAGTCTTTTCCTTACATCATCAGACATAAGAAAGGGAAGGGTAATATAATTGCTGATGTTTTGTCTAGAGGATATACTTTGTTGTCCCAACTTGATTGTCGGATTTTTGGACTTGAATCAATTAAAGAACAATATGCGCTTGACCCTGATTTTAAAGATTTCTTGTTGAATTGTAATAAGGGACGTACATGGAACAAGTTCGTGGTCAATAATGGGTTTGTGTTTAGAGCTAACCGCTTGTGCATTCCAGTTGGTTCCGTTCGTCTTTTGTTGATGCAGGAAGCGCATGGAGGAGGATTGATGGGGCATTTTGGTGCTAAGAAGATGGAAGATGTTTTGGCCTCACATTTCTTTTGGCCAAAGATGAGGAGAGATGTTGAGCGGTTCGTTAGTCACTGCACTACATGTAAAAAAGCTAAGTCTTGGTTGAATCCACATGGTCTGTACATACCTGTTCCTGTTCCTTCTATTCCATGGGCGGATATTTCTATGGATTTTGTGTTGGGTTTGCCTCGGACTAAGAGGGGGAGGGATAGCATTTTGTTGTGGTAGATCGATTTTCTAAGGTGGCACATTTTATACCATGTCATAAAAGTGATGATGCTGTCCATATTGCTAACCTCTTTTTCAAAGAGATTGTACGTTTGCATGGGATGCCTTCTACTATTGTTTCAGATCATGATGCAAAATTCTTGAGTCATTTTTGGTGAACGTTGTGGAACAATTTGGGTACCAAATTATTATTTTCTACCACTTGTCACCCACAAATGGATGGACAAACGGAGGTGGTGAATCGCACCTTAGCACCATGTTGAGGGCTGTATTGAAGAAGAATTTGAAAATATGGGAAGAATGTTGTGGCAGAACCAACCTAAATTACACCGGCTCAAGTATGCGAGTCCACTCTTGAGGGCTCCCACGTGCTTCAAACGGTATAATCCTTTGGCCTATCGGGTAACGTCCCGATAAACCACCGATTGCAGGATCAAAAAAGGTACCTCGCACGAAGGCGAGTCTAGAGATACAAAAGCCATCACATTTTACATCACAGGCAGTTATATTACATGAGTGTTCAAAAGTAACATAAGATACCAACTGATGGAAATTATTACAAAACCGTTTGAAGTTTCAAGTCTTGCAGCGGAGTTTAAAGCACGGGCACTGTACACGTCGTCAGTTCAGATATCATGCTAGCCCTGGCATGATATCATTCGGAGGGGTCTACATTGGTCGGGGACGGGTCCCACTCCACGTACCAACCTTCAGGCAGAGGGTAGGGCCACGGTACAGGCAGAGCTGAGTCGTCAGGGAAATTACCTGAACAAAATTATTACAAGGCAAGACTGAGTATTCTAATACTCAGCAAGACTTACCCGTTCATGGTATATTTAGCCATGTAACTAGACTTATGAAGGCTTTTCAGGTTTTGGGTAGGGTTTTCAGCTGAAAAGTAACAAAGAGTAGGTCCTTAATTTCAACTTTTAGTTTTCAAGTTCTATGTGATTATCCATTCTAAATAAGCACCTATAGCTAATCAAACATGGTAGAATCTTTAGCCAATCATCATCTTTGATACCATACAGTTACTCTTGTTACTCTATGTGGTAAAGGGATCAAGCAGTCTCAATTTCCGCGAGAAATGGATGATTCCTGAATCGAATTTTAGCCTTGCAAGGGTAAACCTAACTCACACGCTTGGAACATCCAGCGATTGTTCCAAAGCAACCACTTGCCTTTCATTCCGACTCGTGGATCAGATCCACCACAAGCGACTGTAGGACCATACTGTCACACCCGATTTATAAGAACATAAATCGAGCAATCATATATGCGCCAGGATCAAGTCACGCATATATACAACAGATTATCAAGATATCACAACACATGCCACGAATAAAAGCGTATAAATTAATAAATGAATATCTTTATTACAACTGAATCAAGAATCAGCTCAAGGAATGCGGAAGCGTAAAATGAATACATGAAGAGCTGGGCGCCACAGGGACGTCGACTGGGAGACAAACGCCTAGAAGTCGTCGAAGCCGCTGACGTAATCCTCCACGTTGCCGGGCACTGAGCAGCAGTCGAAGATATCCGAAGTAGAACAGAAGAGTAGAGAGGCAAGTGTGAGTACAAACTAGTACTCAACAAGTATAACACGAGCATGAGGCTCTAAGGTTAGCTGACTCAACTGCATTAGCTTTTAATCTTGGCAAACTTTTATTAAAGCTAATTACTACAAGTGGATGAATTACCATAACCCAAACTGCATAAGAATTAATCAATATTAATTAAGAACTACTGAGAACCATCCAAACCAAAACCACCCGGGGAATCGCCCTCGTCAAAGGTTGATAACCCCACTAATCAGACGGAGGATCTGGGCCGCTCATGACTGTGAGCACAGCTGATATATCAGCTTTACACTCTCGAGAGGTTGCACAACTTTACCCACAAGTCGTGAGCTACGCTAGTTGTTCATCACACTTCCTTAGGTGAGATGGCTAGCAAGCACACTACGAGACCGTTACAAAGGATCATATTGGTAAGGTGTAACCGCTAAGGATTCTGGATCAGCGACGATGGGGCCCACCTCCGGGGGTACAAGACACACAGCACAGACCAAGCCGGAGGAGCAGGGACCATTGAAGCTTACCACCCCTCTTGCCCACGCAGGTAAGTTACTCCCAAACCAACACAACCTAATTAGTAAGTCAAGACCGTCCCATACCAGTCTTGTGGTTGCGCGGTTGTCCCAGGTTGTCGCTCTATGAACCGGTCCTTATGGAGAGTGGCCAACCAAGCACTAAGCACCGTGCTGGCCCCCTAAACCATGTTTCTAACAAAAACATCTTTTAAGGATGCACAAACCACTCAAGCACACAGCACAGAGGGTCGGCTCCAGAATTAAGTTGCATAAGACCATTAATCAAATTAATTAAAAAGGACCAAGATTTGTTATAGCGCAGCAACCTAGCACAACTAACCAAAAATGCAACCCATAGGATATATATAAGGATATAAAGGTGGCTAGGAAATCCTTATAGGCATACAGAATTAAATGCAGTATGAAATTGTACTTAAAAGTGATAGGAGGTTCATGTTATACTTGCCTTCCTCGTACTCTCCCGGCTGCTGCTCGAACTGCTCGGAAGACGGCTGCTCCGGGTACTGATCCAAAGGCTCCGCGTCTACTCACGATCGTAACAGCAAGACATGGGCCACCCATGCACACACATGCAAACAATAGCAAAATATAAGAAAAACAGTACACCAATACAATAAAACAACACGTGAAACTGGCCTAGATCTATTCTACGCGTTACAACGATCGCGTGGATATAAAGAACACCTAAAACGGAGCTAAAACGCGAAAACTACGCTTAAAACAGGATCCAGGGACCTATTTGTAAGAGAAACAGGACTTCCAGGGGCTTCTGCACAAAAAAACCGAGGACTAAAACCTAATTAAACCCTAGATACAGGGGCTAGCACGAGAAAACCCAAGATATGGACTGCGGGTACTAAATCTGGAAAGCTCAGGGGTCTAAACGAGAAGAAAAGGACCTGATCGTAAATACTTTTGAACTGTGGGTGGACGGCGGGTTGATTCCAGGGAAACCCGGGGGTTCTTTAGCAAAAGAAGCGGCTGAAACGTTATCTTCTATTCTGGATCGCTGGATTAAGATCGGACGGCTCAGATTAGATCCGTCCCGCGAAAGGGTATCTGCGGATCTGGACGCTCGGATCAAGATCGGACGGTCGAAGGGAGATCTAGGGCTAGCATTCATACGGTCCACAGGATCTAAATCGGGCGGCTGAGATTAGATCCACAAGTGAAGGGGTACGCGTGGATCCCATCCGTTGGATCCAGATCCGGTGGTCCTGAACTACTTCCAGCGCGATCTAATCTCGCCCGTTCACCACCGATCGGACGGCTGGAGAGGAAAGGGGATGGGATCAGGGCCGGTGGCGGCGATTGCTCGCCGGCGTTGCGTTCCCGTGACGGGGGCTCGCCGGACTTGGTCAAATCCGGTCGTCCGGGGGTCGAATCGACTCAGGCTCGGGTCTAGGATGGACCACACGACACGCGTAACCCTCATGGGGCATCGGCTGGGCTTGGCGGCTCTCTGGACGGCTGGAGCGGTGGCGGCGGCGGGTCGGTGCGGCAGAGGCAACCGGCGATGCGCGTTCCGAGCTTGAGACGGTCTACGATCTACCAAAATCAGCGCAAGAGAAGGGGGAGGTGCCGTAGTGCTCACCGAGAGCTCAAATCGGGCTGGAATGCGACGGCGCGGAGGCTTCGACGGAGACTGGCGGGGGAGGAAGCCGGCGCTCGTGGAGGGTGAGCCTCGGCTGCGCTGCGGGGCTCCCGGCTGCTCGACCAGCGGCGCACGCAGACGGGGAAGGTGGTGCCGGGGCTAACAGACCCGAAGAGGTGGCGGCGAAGGCGAATTGCGGCGGCGGCGCAGAGCGGCTACGACGGCGGCGGAGCTCGGTTGCGCTGGGGAAGGTTGCTACGGCCTAGGGCGACCCGAGAGCGCAGCTAGAGATAAGAGGGAGAGGGCCGGCAACCTCGGCGTGCGTACCCCGATCCAACGGGTGCCGCGGATT
>NC_038045.1:16943331-17086810 GCF_002211085.1 Panicum hallii
AAGCTGGACTTCAGCTCGGCTTATCACCCGCAGCAGACGGATGGTCAAACCGAGAGGGTGAATCAGATTCTGGAAGATATGCTGAGAGCGTGTGTCCTAACCTACGGGAAAGATTGGGAACAAAGTCTGTCGTATGCGGAATTCTCGTATAACAACGGTTACCAAGCCAGCCTAGGCATGTCCCGTTCGAAGCCCTCTATGGTAGAAAGTGCAAAACTCCCCTAATGTGGTCGGAAGTAGGAGAACGTGCCCTAGAAGGACCCGACTTTATAAAAGAGGCAGAAGAAAAAGTAGCGGAGATCCGCGAGAAACTGAAAGCAGCTCAGTCCCGGCAAAAGAACTACGCGGACAAGAAAAGGCGAGAAATAAGTTTTAACCCAGGCGAGTTTGTTTATCTCAAGGTCTCGCCTATTCGAGGGACGAGATTTCAAGTGCAAGGAAAATTAGCCCCTCGATACATCGGGCCGTACCAAGTCCTAAAGAAAGTCGGAGCCGTAGCATATCGGTTGCAACCCGGAAGAGATGTCGGACGTGCACCCGGTATTTCATGTCTCGCAATTAAGAAGGTGTTTGAGAGTACCTGAGGAGGAACACGTGCCAATAGAAGCAATAGACCTACAGCCGGATCTGCGATACCAGGAAATACCGGTAAAAATTTTGGACACTGTCACCAGAAGGACAAGGAACTCCGAAGTGCGGATTTGCAGAGTTCAGTGGAGCAGGCACGGAGTGGAAGAAGCAACTTGGGAACTCGAAGATGCCCTGAAGAAGGAGTTTCCCCACCTGTTTAGAAGCCAGCCGAATCTCGAGGACGAGATTCATTTTAAGTGGGGTAGGTTTTGTGACATCCCGAAAATCTAACCCAGGGTTTACGCGCTAATCTTCATTTCGCCAAAACCCTAAACCCCCCTGAAACCCTAATTTTTTTACGAGACCCGAAACCGGCAACCGAATCCAACCGCAGTCACGCCATCTTTTCCCTCGTTCCGCGCGCGAACGCCGCACGCGCGTGGCCGACCAGCCGCGGTCACCGCCGCGAGTTCCGCCGCGCGGTCGCCGCCGCGAATTCCGCCGGCGCGCGTCAATCCCTCCCTTTTTCATTATTTCCTTCCCCTTTTCTTTTCTTTTTTTTCCTTTCTCCTTTTTCCTATTTTTCCTTTTTCCTTCCCACCTTTTTCCCCTTTTCTTTTCTCTTCTTTTTCCCCTTTTCTCCCTTCTCCCTCCTTCTTTCTTCCTCCCTGTTCCCCGCTCCCGAGCCCCTGCTCCGCGCGCGTGCCTGGCCGCACCCGCCGCGCCGGCCACCGGCCCCCCTCCCCTCGCGCGCGCCTGTGCCCGGCCGCCCGTACCCGCGCGTGCACCACGTGCCGCGCCGCCCGCCGTGCCGCCCGTCGCTGGCGCACGCGCGCCGCACGGCCGCCGTGGCGCACACGCCGCCGCCTGCCCCGCCCGCACTCACCGCGCCCCCGCCGCTGTGCCGCCTCGCCCGCCGTGCCGCCCCTGTGCCCGCACACCGCCGCCCGGCCCCCCACGTGCACGGCTGTGCACGGCCGCGCCCCGCCGCAAGCCACGGGCGCCATTAATGGCCACCCGTGGAGCCGCCCCGCCGGCCACCGCCTCCCCGTGCCGCTCGCCGCCTATAAGTAAGCCGGCCGCGGCCTCTCACCCCCACAAGCCTCCACCGCCGCCCCTGCCTCTCCCCCGTGCTCCACCGCTGCCCGCCGAGCTCCGAGCCACCGCCGCTTGCCACCGCCGGCCCGCCGCCTCACGCTGCCCCGGCCCGAGGTAAGGCCGGGAATCGAACCCCCTTGCCTCCCTCTCCCTTTCCCCCCACGCGCCCGAGCCGCCCGAGCCCCGGCCGCCCGGATCGAGCCGGCGCCGAGCCCTCCCCCTCCCTCCTCTGTTCTTGCGGGCAGGAGGAAGAAGAAAGGGGCATTTTGCCCCCTAGCCCCCCCCTTTTTTCCCATTTTGTTAAGAGCCCTCCCACCTTTGTAAAACTTGCAGAAAAGCCCCTGGTTACTATTTCTTTTCAAATCTAATCCCTCCACCCTATATTATTATTTCCAAATAGACCCCTCACACTTTTCACTGCCCCCTAATATTTCTAGGATTTACAAAATAAGCCCTCCCTCTTTACAGAAACTTGCAAATGAGCCCCCGGTAACCCTGTTTAAACCCATAGACCTTCCTTTACCTCGTCATTTATGTGCGAAACGACCTCCGATCGACCCGAAATTTTACCACACCCTTTCTAGCATAGTTCTAAGCACGCTATACAGAAACCACCCGAAAATATTAACCCTACCTCCGTAGCTAAATTATTTCCGATTCGAGCTCAACGATAAAAGCTTTCAGTTCTTGTGCTTGATTGTGTGTCTGTTTGTTTGCGTCGTAGGACACGGAGTGAACGGCGAGGTCCCCGACTGCGACCGAGCAACTGAGGACCAGTTCTGCGACCCGAACCCGAAGGACAGTGCTTCGATCAGGACTTTCCGCAAGGACTTGACGATGGCAAGTTCAACTCCACCCTTTGATGCATGTTTCTGTCCTAGTTTTCATAAACACAACCCAGAGGCCTGTTTTATAAAATCGCATGGTTTTGCGTGCCTAAAACATGGTAGGATAGCCACCTTACTTATGATAACCATACCTTGACCATTTGATTTTGCAAAGAAAGTGTGTGTGTGTGGGGGAAGGGATAAGGTGTGGTTTTGAAAAGTGAGTTAGACGGGATGGATGGCATTTCTGTGTGAATTGCCGTTGGTGTGCTCGTACCTGAGTGGTTGAGCGTGGAAGGGAGATATCCATCTTGTCACCCCTAAGGACCGAGTTGATGTGTCGTCTCACCTAGCTTCCTGTCATGCAAACCACTTGACCGTTGTATGGGCAACGGCTTGGCCTAACCCCACTAGTTAGTCTGATAGCCATCAGGAGGGCTGGGAGCAACGGGTGATCAAGGAGACGGGATAAGCTCTGTGTGACTTATGCCCCGGTTAAACCTCGGTGACAGGTCGAATGACCCCTTGATAGAACCCGTGGTGGCTAGTCAGGTCTAGCTAAGGTGGGTAAGGGCTTCGATGGGATCTGCACCGGCACTAAGGTGTTCGTGCTGTGGTACCCCACCTGTGGGTAAAGTTGCACACCTCTGCAGAGTTAAAACCTATTCGAATAGCCGTGCCCACGGTACTGGGCAAGTTACGGTGTGGTCACATAACTAGTGTTTCTCTCTGGGAATGGCTGAGCTGGCGTGAGTTGTTTGGAAAGAATCCGGCGGTTGTGCCGCGTGCTACGGCGGACGGGGAGTCCGGTAGCGATTTAAAACGTGAATCCTGTGTGGATCCACATCGTGTGTCCTTTGATATTTGAAAACTTATTTTGAAAATGTTTTCCAAAACGAACCCTTGCATATAACCGAGTTTCCGTAAATAAACCCTAACTCCTATCTTGAATGTTTCTTGTGCATTTAATTCTGTCGTGTCCCCCCCCCCCCGTGGGTGTGATTGGACTTGCTGAGTACGTTTGTACTCACCCCGTTCTTACTTTACAGTGGAGGATCCCGACTACATCCCCGAGAACGACGAGTAGGGTCCCGTCCTGCACCCAGTCTTGCCTGTGGGTGAGGTCACCGTTGGAGCTCCGCATGGCGCAAGACTCTGATGATCCCCTGTTTGTAGTTAGTGTAGTAGTATGGGCTTTTGTTGTAATCCTCGCGATAGTGGCGCTTCACTGCCCATTACCGCGAAGAGTTGTACGGTAATGTACCATCTGATGTAATAAAAGTGTTATCAGCCTCCTGGGACTGATAAAGTAACGCTTTTTAAGTCTTCCCTGATGGGGGGACGCTTCAATGTAGAAGTTCATCAATTTGAAATACAGAAAGCTTTGGAAATTTTACAAAGAACACCCTAGAATTTTCTAAAACATCGTAATCAAGTCCCTGGTCCAGGAAAACAGATAATAGGAAGTTAACGGCGATATTCTGGTAAAGGAATCGCTGGCATTAAAAAGATCCCGTGAATCAGGGCAAACCTTGGGTTATGGAAAAGAACGGACGGAAAGTGAAGTCCCGTGGCGAATAAGATTGGTGATGAGAAGTATTCGACGGTGATGAAAAGTAGAAGTTGCTGGGTGTCGTGGACTCCTGCGACGAGACGACAGAGTCGGATTAGTTTGCTAGGACAACTCCTCCGCGAACCTCCAGGGTCCATCTGCTCACGCGCTAAACCTTCTTTTGTTTACGCATGTGTGCCACTGAAACACGGCCGGCACACCCGTGTAGCTTCCTGCAGGACTGCCGTGCTTGGTTGTATTGAGGCTCCTCCGAGCTCGTCACGCCCGACCACTGCCTTCGCTCCACGGCTTCCTCCTCAGCGGTCTCCAACGTCCCTCGCGTGGCTCCATTGCTTTCCCCGTGCGGGTCCGCGCTGAGTCATCGCGCCGCGGCACCGCGAGCCCTGAGCTCCACCCCTGCGCCATCGCTGAGAGCCTCGCCGATACTTCCGCGTACGTGTGCCTGCGCGTTCCCGCACCGCGAGCTCCGCGCTCAAGCTCGCGCAAACCATTCCACAACACGCCGCCGGCCCCGCATCCGCACACGCACGCTTGCACGTTGTCGTCCTGCTCGGCCACCTCTCCTGGCGCACGGCCCCTGCACGCATCGCCCGTGTGCCGCTCACGCCTGCGCAAGTCCAGACTCCGCGCTCCAGCGCTTGCACTCCAGCGTGCTGCGTGCCGTCCGCTCCCACACACGCCGCCACGTCGCGCCAGCACCTGCATACGCTGCTGTTCCACCCCGGCCGAGCCACTCACGCGCGCGCCGCCAACCGCGTCTCCAGCGCCCTTCGCGCACCACTGCTCGCTCCGGGCCGCTCGCATCCAGCGCATCCGTGCCGCAACCGCACGCTACCACACCGATTCTCTTTTGCTCGCGCGCAGCCACGCCGCGAGCCTCGCTCCAGCGCCGCTTGGCTCGCGTGCCACTCACGCGTTTGCTCCACGCCACCAGTTTACCTCTGCTTGCACCCACGTCCCAACGTCTGCCGCCTGCTCGGCTTACGCGCACTGCTCTGCGCCAGCACTCCAGCTCCCGCGCGCGCTCACGCCCCGCGCTGCTTGCGCCACTGCCGCGCACGCCTACTGCCGCTCGCGTGCCCCATTCAGGCGCCATTCGCCCAGCGCACGCGCTCTGCTCCGCCGCGCACGCGCGCGTCCCGCACGCCTGGTTTGCCTCCACACTCGAGCCAGCGCGCTCCCACGCCGCGCATTGCACGCCACCAGTGCCTGCCGTTCGCCCGCGTGCCTCCACGAGCCGTCCTCGCCCCGCTCTGGCGCCGCTCTGCCTCGGGCTTGCCCACGCCTGAGCCCGCGCCGCATCTGCTCCTGCGAGTCACTCACCCCAGCGCCCGCCTCCAGTACCTCCCGTGCACGCTCCGCCTCTGCGCACGCCGTGCGCCGCTCGGCCCGCCTGCCCCCGCGCACTGCCTGGCCGCTGCCGCTCGCTCGGGCCGCCCAGCGCCCTGCTGCCGCACGCGCCTGAGCCGCCTACGCGCTCGCCTGGGCCGGCTCCGCTCCGCGCCGCCGCCGCTCGGGGCCCAAGCCGGGTCGCAGCTCCTCCCGCGACCGGCCGCCAGAGCCGCGCGCGCTCGCGCGTGTCTGCGCCGAGCCACGCCGCCGGCCGCGCGGCGCCACGCGTGGGGCCGCCCACGCGCCTCCGCCGCCGCGCTTGGGCTGCCGCCTGCCCCGTGCCGGCCCAAACGCCTTGCACCAGTGGATGGAAGAGAGGTGTGATAGTTCGTGTATCTGTAATGCTAGACATATATTTTGTTAGTGTGAAATATGTGTTTGTTTGTATAAAGCTTATGTGTGTTTGTGTGAAGTTTTTGAAAAATTTAAAGTGCAAGTAAAAAGGGGTATTTTTGTAATTACAGAAAAAACCTAGGGTTGTTTTTGTAAAATGTATTTGGAGAAGGATAATTTTGAAATAAGTGAAGGGTGGTTTTGCAAACGTGTTTTTCATACAATTAATCCCCTATAAAAAAAGTTATGTATTTAACCAAAAGTTTCAATTGAAATGTGTATGTTGAAATATGTAAAAATTTTGGGTAAAGTGGTAAAAATAAGGGTATTTATGTGATTTTATAAAAGTACGAGTCCTTTTATGCAAATGTTTGATTTACAAAAGTAACTTTTAAAATTTACTCAGGACTAAAGTGTAAAAGTGCAAGTCATCATGACATGTCTATCCAACCATATGACGAGTCTATCCCGTCATTATGACGTGTCATAAATGCTTGCATTTAAGTCCTTAATTTTATAAAATTACACTTTTAGGACAAAAGCAATTCAAATCCGACTTTTGTTCAAAGATTTACGTGTAAATACGCAAATTTTGAGTTTTCAAACTTCAGCCCTAAAACAATGTTGTAGAGTTTGAAAAACTCTCCAACTTTCGTTTTGGGCATTTCTTCATTCGGGTTTTAAATCAACGGGAAATTTTAATTTTACAAACAGGTCCCTGCAATTTTCAGAAATTACGCATACACCCTTGGAGAATCCCACTTGTCCTTCCTCTCTGCTCTTTCTTATCCAGTCCCTTTCTTCTCCACCGGCAGCACAGTTCCACTTCTCCTCTATCTTTATCCCCCTCTCTCTCTCCTATACACGGTTCGGCACTGGGGCAGCACGACATCCGGCCAGGCGCGGGCGACCCCGAGCGGGACCAGACGGCGCGGCGCGGGGCCAGCCCGAGCGGCGGGCGGCTCCCAGGCGCGGGCGTGCTGGCACCAGAGCGAGCGGGCGGCCCCACGCGGGGCGCGCTGCACGGCTGCGCGGCGGCTCGGCGAGCGCGGGCCGCGGGAGCCGGTGGCGCGCGGGTGAGCTGCGGCAGCGCGCGGAGCGGCGGGCCCGGGTGAGCGCAGCGCGGGCAGGCGGCGGCCGCGGGAGGAGAGCGGAGGCGCTGCGCAGGGAGCGGCGGGCCCAGGCGCTCGGCAAAAAGCGGCTCAGGCGCGCACGGGCCGCGGCAGGCGGAGGCGAGCGGCCGGCACTGGGCCAGGCGCGCGGCGCAGGCAGGCGGCCCGAGCGGCGAGCGCGGCCCCAGGCCAGGTGGGGCGCGTGCGGGCGAGTGCGCGGTGCGAGGAGCGAGCGGAGGTGCAGCTCGGCTCGGGAGCGAAGGCCGGCGCTGAGGCAACGCGCACAGCAGGCGAGCAGCGGGCCAGCAGGCGGGGCAGCGGCTGGTGCGGGCCGTGGCTAACGCGGTGGAGCGGCTCGGGTGCAGGACGCTGGCGGGCACTGGCCGTGAGAGCGTGCACGGTGCGACATGGCTCGGGTGGCGCAGAGCGGCAGTGATGCGGGCAAGCGACGCGCAGGCAGGCCGGTGAGCGGAGCGCGGAGCGCAAGCGGAGCTCTGAAGCCCGTGGAGGCTGAGCAGACGTGCGCCGAGGGCGCGAGCTGGCGTGCGGGGCTGGGCAGGTGTGTGCACGGAGAGCCCAAGAGCAGAACGTCGCAGACGGCGCTGGCTCGGCCGGAGTGGCGCAAGTGCGAATGTGGAGCGCGCAGATGTGGGCGCGCGGGGGTGCGTGCACGACGGTGTACGCAGGAGTTAGCAGCGCAGGGCGGTGGCGTACAGGAGCTGGGCGAACGCGAGCGTGCGCAGGATGGCGGCAGGCCGGCGTTGGTGCGCGGCTCGGGAGTAGACGAGACGCGAGCGGGAGCAGGTGATGTGGCTAGGGCGTGCACGACAGCAGGAAGCATGGAGGTGCACGGGAGCGAGTGCGTGCGCGCGGGCGAGTGAAGGCGCATGTCGCGTAGGAAGTGGACGCAAACTCGTGAGCGGCACGGCTGGCAGTGCAAGAGTGAATGTGAGCGACGCCAAGCGGGTGGCGCGAACATACGCGCGGTAACACAGCAGAAGCCGGTGGCGTGTGTAGGTGTTGGGCGGCTGGAGCAAAGTGGGCCCACGGGCATGAGCAGGTGATGTTGGAGTACAACGTGCCGAGCAACGGCACGTGCAGGAGGAGTTACGGTGGAGAGTTTCTGCGTGAGATGCACGAGGGGCAGCAAGCTGGAAGGAGAGGAGGCAAATCGAAGGTGACGATTACGGCGAGGCGAGTCGGAAGGAGGAGTTGTGGAGCGAAGGCGGCAGTTAGGCGTAACGAGCTCGGAGGAGCCTCAATGCAACCAAGTACGGCAACTCCGCCGACAAACTCCTTTGTCAACCACGGAATCTCGTCATCGCCGAGCTCATCTTATCGTTGCCAATCCTATTCACCGCGGGAATTTACTTTCCGCGTGTCCTTCTTCATAACCAAGGCTACCCCAAGATTTGCCCTGATTCACTGAATCTTCTTAATACCGGCGATTCCCTTGCCGGAATATCGTCATTATTTTCCTGTTATCTATTTTCCCGGACCAAAGACTTGATTGCTATGTTTTAGGAAGTTCTAGGGTGTTCTTTGTAAAATTTCCAAAACTTTCTTTATTTCAAATCGGTGAACTTCTACATTTTATAGATTTTCGTAGGAAGTTCATAAAAATGTAAAATCAATTTTGTTTGAAACCCTAAGTCAAACTCGACAAGTTTTATGTTATGATCTTGAGTTGGGGTCTTTGATGTGTGGTCTAGGTCAAATATTAGGGAATGAATGTTATATTGTGCTTTATATTGTATGCTTATGTTATAACTAAAGAGTAAGCTATAGAAGTTATGTCTTAAGTAGAGATATGCGATATCTAGTTAATCCTTTCCTACGAAGTGCTCATATCCTTACCGTTAAGACGTTATCCTTGTCTTGTTTGTTGTTTCCTTAAGTTCCTTGTCATATATAGATCCTTATTAGTCCGTGTGCATCTTTTGCTTAGCTAATACGTTTCGACAGTTATGCTTCAGTATCAAGTTATCAACCCAACCACTTAGCATCCGTTTTCCTTAAATCTAGAATGTTTCTATGTATCCGCTGTCAATCGATGCTTCTTGCCATCGGCTGACCCAAGCCGATTTTGGTTGCTTTTCCATGTCGGTCAAACACGGCCGATCAATCTTAGTTTTCCTATCTCCATTCCACACATCTCTATGAGCCGATTTATCGACCGAGAGATCGTCTATCTATATCTATCAGTCATGTATCCTCAATCACACTCCCATCGACTGTACGTCACTCAATAGTTGTGCTGACGTACTCGAGTCGATATAACCACACTTAGTTACCTAAAATAACACTTAAGCACATCTCAGTTAAGACACAACTGCTTTAGGAATCCTCCCTCTGCTGAAGTAATCGATGCTTTCATCGATCAATCAGGAAACCGGTGCACCTATCAATCGGCTACACAAACCAAAGTACACAACCCTAGATCAATAAGATCGCGCATTAGACACACCTCTGTTAGGCACGACCTAAGCACATCAATCAACTAAACCCCCATTGTTTCCAATCGGCTCTGTTGTAATCTTCAACGAGTAGCCGATTCTAGTTAGTTGTCCCCCTAAAGCTTTGTCTAGGTTTAGTTCAGATCTTTTAGTTGTTATGTGAATAGTGTATTATATGAGTGTTGGATTACAACTTTGTTGTGAAGTAAAATAGTTTTGAGTGCATACTTGAATGTGATGTTGCATTACATGTAGATACGACTACTTCCGCACGCAGTTCCTACAAGATCTTCCAGAAGTCTACGGCGGATGTTCCTGAAGATCAAGTAAAGGTCACCAAGGGAATATCTGAAGCCCCGAACCAAAGTTCGGAAGATGTTAACATTTCTAACTTCAGCCCCACCAGTAAAGGCAAGCCCCGGACATATCCCACTACTTTATTTACACTGCAATCTATGTCTATCTATATTATATTTTGCATTAAGTCTAGGAATTGAAGTGAAACCCTAGATGCATGAATCCTAGGAATCCAATGTAATGCTCCCGAGTCCTTATCGGATAGTTGCTCCGCTAATAGGACCGGTAGAAGTCGAGTGATTTCCTGTCACTCGCGCGATATAGGAGTTGCATGTTTACATTCCTGCAACCACTATAAGGATGACGGACAGGGTCATGTGTTGTATCATGACCTGGAAGTTTACCCTGTCTGTTTTGATAAAAGCTTTAAGGTCGAAATGTGTGGTAGTGGTGGCTAAGTTATTGAAAGTACTAGCCACACGCCGCGAAATATGGTAAGCGGTAAGCCTAGTAACCAATCGGCCCGGCAAGTGGACATACCTCCCACCACTCGATTTTATGTTATGTTTACACGCACCGATGTGCGGGAGTACGTTCTGCAAGGCAGACAGGAATACGGGTTTTGTAGTCGCGCTACAGACGTATGTCCTGTACACATTGGGTGTGCGTACGGTCCTGCAGTCGCTTGTGGTGGACCTGATCCACGACCCGGAATGAAAGGCAAACGGTTGCTTCAGAATGCCCTGTTGGTATTCCAAGCGTGTGAGTTAGGTTTACCTTGCAAGGTTAAATTCGATTTGAATCGTCCGCCTCTCACGAGGATTGAGACTGCTTATCCCTTCTGCCACATTGAGTAAAAAGTGTAATTGTTGATGAGATAATCTTGATGGATGACAATCTCTACCTTGCTTGAGTAGATATAGGTGCTTATCTAGAATGGATAATCAACTAGAACCTGAAAGCTAAAAGTTGGAAATAAGGATCTACTCATAATTGCTTTTCAGCTGAAACTAAAACCCAGAACCATTATAAGCCTTCATGAGTCTAGTTATGGGCTAAACTATACCCAATCCCGGGTAAGCCTTGCTGAGTATTTAGTATACTCAGCCTTGCTAGTTTTATGTTTTTCAGGCAAAGCCTTTGAAGATCCTACTCTTCCCCTGTCTTGGCCCTGTGCTCTTCCAGAAGATTGGTCCGTGGAATGGGATCCGTCCTCGGCCAACATTGATGATACCGAGTGATGTCATGCCCGGGCTTAGCATGACATCCGTCTTGACGACGTGTTGTAATCGTCGCGTATGTTTTCCGCTGCCAAAAACCATAGCTTTAATGGTTTGTACTCTTTTCTCCAGATTTGAAACTTCATATTTCTTTTGGAAACTCTAGTAATGTAATTCTCTGTAATGTAAAATGTGATGGTAATTGTATCTCTGGACTCACCTTCGTGTGAGGTAACCTTATTTGATCCTGTGTATCGGTGGTTTATCGGGACGTTACCCGACAGGCCAAGGGATTATACCGTTTGAAGCACGTTGGAGCCCTCGGAAGTGGACTCGCGTACTTGAGCCGGTATAATTCAGGTTGGTTCTGCCACAGCTGGTATCAGAGCTATAAGGTTACCCTGGAGATACATTTTACCTTAAAAATACTTTCAGTATAAAAGTTTGACCAACAAAATATTTGACAAAACTACGTTGAATCCGTTAAGGATTATGCTTAGTACGTAAAGCCCTAGGGTAATGCTTATAAGGGAATTAAAGGTGGCTATAGTATATGTATATATAACCCTAACTACCAGTATTACTTTTCTGTCAAAACTTAAATTTATGCACAACCCAACCTTACTTTCTGTAACGACACCTTCAATCGTGAGGTAAGAAGGTAAGGATCCTCAGCCAACTGAGGGAGCTTGGTCTTCCCGTCGGTGATGCGAACCGAACGCTGTTTCTCAAGCAGTGGCCTACTTGAGATGCTGCCAATGTACCAACTTCGGTTGATTACATTGGGAGTATATAGTTAGGTACGGGGTATGAACAGCAACATCCCTGCATTTTGCGGTACCCCCGTGAATACGTTATCTCGATAACGTATGTTAACGTTGTCTGTACGGCGGTAATTGTACAGATGCTGTTTCTATAGTGAACAGTAATGTTTGGGGACGCTTTCATGACATGCTGGCATGAAAGGTTCAGCATATATATATTGTGATTTTCTGCAGGTATGCTAACCTCGTTACGTAAGCTTGAACATAAGAACGACTAGTATATATATAGGGAGAGACGTATCTATATGATGCCACCGTACTTAACCACGTAAGTCCAAGGTTACTTGGCAGTTATTTTTGTTTGTGAGAACGTGTAGAACGTGCATGCATCATGACATCTTGGATTGACCTGATTGCTTTGAAATATGTGCTTGTATCTGAATGCCTATTTTAACTTTGTGTGGTAGGAGCCAGCGTAATCTGCTAGCTTGAACCCTATCACCAATCTTAGCTTGACAGCCGAATCAAATCCTTGATTTTGCTTTAAATCTGTTTCGGCAGAAACATTAAGCTTCTCCTTTGATGATTGAACCTTGATAACTATCATCAGCAAACCCTTCACTCCATCATTCAGTGATTCATCCATCCTCTCCTGATGTTGTACCTTATCTTGTTGGCTATTCTGGTTACAACATCTGAAAGTTACACCTTCAATTTTTGCTCAGATGATTTTGGATAAATTTAAAAGATGTATGACAATAATTACTTTTTGCATACAATTCTCCCAGCAAAAGTCATGCATCATAATACATACCATCTTTGGTCAGTGCATGGTGTTGCATCATCATCGAAAACCCATAGACTAACTAACGGGTGTGCCTCCGATGCAACTTCGGGTTGTCTTCGGTTTTCTAAGTCTTCCTTGCTGCTGTTGGCACTACAGGGTTGCTATTCCTCTTTTGTGGTGGTGTTTAATCACATGACCATGATGCCGTGTCGGAACCTAAAGCCTCATGTGCGCTGCAGCCATATGATTGAGCCATTAGGGGCGCACTGGTGACTAGGTACATGTGACGTAACCCCACTGCAAACTCTTCTTATGCAACCTTATCAGTGTCCTAACTTCTAATCTTTGTATAAGGATATAGGACTACCCAGGAGTTAGTCACGAGAGAACGGTTGTAGAGTGCGAGTCATGTGCATCATCAACTCATGACAGTATGCATCATACTTTATGCATTTCTTATGTGTATACATCACGAGCATCATCATCCTTGCATCATGATGTATGCATCATTCGATCAGCATCATGGTAATTGCATTGTATCATATGCATCATTTCGGTCTTGCATGGGATCCCTCATCCTCATGTTGCATCATCATTGCAATCATACATCTCAATAGTGCATCGCATTCATGGTTACATACCAAGCACTGCACTCTGAATTGGAGCATTCTATCATTATCCCTTGATTGCATCGGTATAAATAGGCATGTTTTACAATCAACATCATCTAAAATTATTCAGATAATAAACTCTGAGCAAGAATATTTCAAACATCACTTTGTCAATCCCTTGTACTATCCTTATTTGCTATCCATGAGCTTTGTGATAAATGTCACCGACATTTATCATCATCATGTGGTGATCTTAGCTCTGGGAGAACTTGATC
Organism: Panicum hallii; assembly: GCF_002211085.1. Classification (NCBI taxonomy): domain Eukaryota; kingdom Viridiplantae; phylum Streptophyta; class Magnoliopsida; order Poales; family Poaceae; genus Panicum; species Panicum hallii. The sequence goes on from NC_038045.1 coordinate 16,956,647, forward strand.
ACCTTTTCCTTTCTTATCTTGTCAAACTCATCTATGTACAATCTCTTCATGCTCTCGTATACTCATCTCGCCATGCTCTCATCATCAACCTCAATCTTCTCTAGTGCGATTGCTTCTTGCCATTTTTAATGGGTGATTTGCTTCTCTTCCCTTCAGAGCCTTTCGTCCGAATCTCGGGACGAGATTCTTTTTAGGGGGGAGGGCTGTGATAGTTCGTGTATCTGTAATGCTAGACATATATTTTGTTAGTGTGAAATATGTGTATGTTTGTATAAAGCTTATGTGTGTTTGTGTGAAGTTTTTGAAAAATTTAAAGTGCAAGTAAAAAGGGGTATTTTTGTAATTACAGAAAAAACCTAGGGTTGTTTTTGTAAAATGTATTTGGAGAAGGATAATTTTGAAATAAGTGAAGGGTGGTTTTGCAAACGTGTTTTTCATACAATTAATCCCCTATAAAAAAAAGTTATGTATTTAACCAAAAGTTTCAATTGAAATGTGTATGTTGAAATATGTAAAAATTTTGGGTAAAGTGGTAAAAATAAGGGTATTTATGTGATTTTATAAAAGTACGAGTCCTTTTATGCAAATGTTTGATTTACAAAAGTAACTTTTAAAATTTACTCAGGACTAAAGTGTAAAAGTGCAAGTCATCATGACATGTCTATCCAACCATATGACGAGTCTATCCCGTCATTATGACGTGTCATAAATGCTTGCATTTAAGTCCTGAATTTTATAAAATTACACTTTTAGGACAAAAGCAATTCAAATCCGACTTTTATTCAAAGATTTACGTGTAAATACGCAAATTTTGAGTTTTCAAACTTGAGCCCTAAAGCAATGTTGTAGAGTTTGAAAAACTCTCCAACTTTCGTTTTGGGCATTTCTTCATTCGGGTTTTAAATCAACGGGAAATTTTGATTTTACAAACAGGTCCCTGCAATTTTCAGAAATTACGCATACACCCTTGGAGAATCCCACTTGTCCTTCCTCTCTGCTCTTTCTTATCCAGTCCCTTTCTTCTCCACCGGCAGCACAGTTCCACTTCTCCTCTATCTTTATCCCCCTCTCTCTCTCCTATACACGGTTCGGCACAGGGGCAGCACGACATCCGGCCAGGCGCGGGCGACCCCGAGCGGGACCAGACGGCGCGGCGCGGGGCCAGCCCGAGCGGCGGGCGGCTCCCAGGCGCGGGCGTGCTGGCGCCAGAGCGAGCGGGCGGCCCCACGCGGGGCGCGCTGCACGGCTGCGCGGCGGCTCGGCGAGCGCGGGCCGCGGGAGCCGGTGGCGCGCGGGTGAGCTGCGGCAGCGCGCGGAGCGGCGGGCCCGGGTGAGCGCAGCGCGGGCAGGCGGCGGCCGCGGGAGGAGAGCGGAGGCGCTGCGCAGGGAGCGGCGGGCCCAGGCGCTCGGCAAAAAGCGGCTCAGGCGCGCACGGGCCACGGCAGGCGGAGGCGAGCGGCGCAGGCAGGCGGCCCGAGCGGCGAGCGCGGCCCCAGGCCAGGTGGGGCGCGTGCGGGCGAGTGCGCGGTGCGAGGAGCGAGCGGAGGCGCAGCTCGGCTCGGGAGCGAAGGCCGGCGCTGAGGCAACGCGCACAGCAGGCGAGCAGCGGGCCAGCAGGCGGGGGCAGCGGCTGGTGCGGGCCGTGGCTAACGCGGTGGAGCGGCTCGGGTGTAGGACGCTGGCGGGCACTGGCCGTGAGAGCGCGCACGGTGCGACATGGCTCGGGTGGCGCAGAGCGGCAGTGATGCGGGCAAGCGACGCGCAGGCAGGCCGGTGAGCGGAGCGCGGAGCGCAAGCGGAGCTCTGAAGCCCGTGGAGGCTGAGCAGACGTGCGCCGAGGGCGCGAGCTGGCGTGCGGGGCTGGGCAGGTGTGTGCACGGAGAGCCCAAGAGCAGAACGTCACAGACGGCGCTGGCTCGGCCGGAATGGCGCAAGTGCGAATGTGGAGCGCGCAGATGTGGGCGCGCGGGGGTGCGTGCGCGACGGTGTACGCAGGAGTTAGCAGCGCAGGGCGGTGGCGTACAGGAGCTGGGCGAACGCGAGCGTGCGCAGGATGGCGGCAGGCCGGCGTTGGTGCGCGGCTCGGGAGTAGACGAGACGCGAGCGGGAGCAGGTGATGTGGCTAGGGCGTGCACGACAGCAGGAAGCATGGAGGTGCACGGGAGCGAGTGCGTGCGCGCGGGCGAGTGAAGGCGCATGTCGCGTAGGAAGTGGACGCAAACTCGTGAGCGGCACGGCTGGCAGTGCAAGAGTGAATGTGAGCGACGCCAAGCGGGTGGCGCGAACATACGCGCGGTAACACAGCAGAAGCCGGTGGCGTGTGTAGGTGTTGGGCGGCTGGAGCAAAGTGGGCCCACGGGCATGAGCAGGTGATGTTGGAGTATGACGTGCCGAGCAACGGCACGCGCAGGAGGAGTTACGGTGGAGAGTTTCTGCGTGAGATGCACGAGGGGCAGCAAGCTGGAAGGAGAGGAGGCAAATCGAAGGTGACGATTACGGCGAGGCGAGTCGGAAGGAGGAGTTGTGGAGCGAAGGCGGCAGTTAGGCGTAACGAGCTCGGAGGAGCCTCAATGCAACCAAGTACGGCAACTCCGCCGACAAACTCCTTTGTCAACCACGGAATCTCGTCATCGCCGAGCTCATCTTATCGTTGCCAATCCTATTCACCGCGGGAATTTACTTTCCGCGTGTCCTTCTTCATAACCAAGGCTACCCCAAGGTTTGCCCTGATTCACTGAATCTTCTTAATACCGGCGATTCCCTTGCCGGAATATCGTCATTATTTTCCTGTTATCTATTTTCCCGGACCAAGGACTTGATTGCTATGTTTTAGGAAGTTCTAGGGTGTTCTTTGTAAAATTTCCAAAACTTTCTTTATTTCAAATCGGTGAACTTCTACATTTTATAGATTTTCGTAGGAAGTTCATAAAAATGTAAAATCAATTTTGTTTGAAACCCTAAGTCAAACTCGACAAGTTTTATGTTATGATCTTGAGTTGGGGTCTTTGATGTGTGGTCTAGGTCAAATATTAGGGAATGAATGTTATATTGTGCTTTATATTGTATGCTTATGTTATAACTAAAGAGTAAGCTATAGAAGTTATGTCTTAAGTAGAGATATGCGATATCTAGTTAATCCTTTCCTACGAAGTGCTCATATCCTTACCGTTAAGACGTTATCCTCGTCTTGTTTGTTGTTTCCTTAAGTTCCTTGTCATATATAGATCCTTATTAGTCCGTGTGCATCTTTTGCTTAGCTAATACGTTTCGACAGTTATGCTTCAGTATCAAGTTATCAACCCAACGACTTAGCATCCGTTTTCCTTAAATCTAGAATGTTTCTATGTATCCGCTGTCAATCGATGCTTCTTGCCATCGGCTGACCCAAGCCGATTTTGGTTGCTTTTCCATGTCGGTCAAACACGGCCGATCAATCTTAGTTTTCCTATCTCCATTCCACACATCTCTATGAGCCGATTTATCGACTGAGAGATCATCTATCTATATCTATCAGTCATGTATCCTCAATCACACTCCCATCGACTGTACGTCACTCAATAGTTGTGCTGACGTAGTCGAGTCGATATAACCACACTTAGTTACCTAAAATAACACTTAAGCACATCTCAGTTAAGACACAACTGCTTTAGGAATCCTCCCTCTGCTGAAGTAATCGATGCTTTCATCGATCAATCAGGAAACCGGTGCACCTATCAATCGGCTACACAAACCAAAGTACACAACCCTAGATCAATAAGATCGCGCATTAGACACACCTCTGTTAGGCACGACCTAAGCACATCAATCAGCTAAACCCCCATTGTTTCCAATCGGCTCTGTTGTAATCTTCAACGAGTAGCCGATTCTAGTTAGTTGTCCCCCTAAAGCTTTGTCTAGGTTTAGTTCAGATCTTTTAGTTGTTATGTGAATAGTGTATTATATGAGTGTTGGATTACAACTTTGTTGTGAAGTAAAATAGTTTTGAGTGCATACTTGAATGTGATGTTGCATTACATGTAGATACGACTACTTCCGCACGCAGTTCCTACAAGATCTTCCAGAAGTCTACGGCGGATGTTCCTGAAGATCAAGTAAAGGTCACCAAGGGAATATCTGAAGCCCCGAACCAAAGTTCGGAAGATGTTAACATTTCTAACTTCAGCCCCACCAGTAAAGGCAAGCCCCGGACATATCCCACTACTTTATTTACACTGCAATCTATGTCTATCTATATTATATTTTGCATTAAGTCTAGGAATTGAAGTGAAACCCTAGATGCATGAATCCTAGGAATCCAATGTAATGCTCCCGAGTCCTTATCGGATAGTTGCTCCGCTAATAGGACCGGTAGAAGTCGAGTGATTTCCTATCACTCGCGCGATATAGGAGTTGCATGTTTACATTCCTGCAACCACTATAAGGATGACGGACAGGGTCATGTGTTGTATCATGACCTGGAAGTTTACCCTGTCTGTTTTGATAAAAGCTTTAAGGTCAAAATGTGTGGTAGTGGTGGCTAAGTTTTTGAAAGTACTAGCCACACGCCGCGAAATATGGTAAGCGGTAAGCCTAGTAACCAATCGGCCCGGCAAGTGGACATACCTCCCACCACTCGATTTTATGTTATGTTTACACGCACCGATGTGCGGGAGTACGTTCTGCAAGGCAGACAGGAATACGGGTTTTGTAGTCGCGCTACAGACGTATGTCCTGTACACATTGGGTGTGCGTACGGTCCTGCAGTCGCTTGTGGTGGACCTGATCCACGACCCGGAATGAAAGGCAAACGGTTGCTTCAGAATGCCCTGTTGGTATTCCAAGCGTGTGAGTTAGGTTTACCTTGCAAGGTTAAATTCGATTTGAATCGTCTGCCTCTCACGAGGATTGAGACTGCTTATCCCTTCTGCCACATTGAGTAAAAAGTGTAATTGTTGATGAGATAATCTTGATGGATGACAATCTCTACCTTGCTTGAGTAGATATAGGTGCTTATCTAGAATGGATAATCAACTAGAACCTGAAAGCTAAAAGTTGGAAATAAGGATCTACTCATAATTGCTTTTCAGCTGAAACTAAAACCCAGAACCATTATAAGCCTTCATGAGTCTAGTTATGGGCTAAACTATACCCAATCCCGGGTAAGCCTTGCTGAGTATTTAGTATACTCAGCCTTGCTAGTTTTATGTTTTTCAGGCAAAGCCTTTGAAGATCCTACTCTTCCCCTGTCTTGGCCCTGTGCTCTTCCAGAAGATTGGTCCGTGGAATGGGATCCGTCCTCGGCCAACATTGATGATACCGAGTGATGTCATGCCCGGGCTTAGCATGACATCCGTCTTGACGACGTGTTGTAATCGTCGCGTATGTTTTCCGCTGCCAAAAACCATAGCTTTAATGGTTTGTACTCTTTTCTCCAGATTTGAAACTTCATATTTCTTTTGGAAACTCTAGTAATGTAATTCTCTATAATGTAAAATGTGATGGTAATTGTATCTCTGGACTCACCTTCGTGTGAGGTAACCTTATTTGATCCTGTGTATCGGTGGTTTATCGGGACGTTACCCGATAGGCCAAGGGATTATACCGTTTGAAGCACGTTGGAGCCCTCGGAAGTGGACTCGCGTATTTGAGCCGGTATAATTCAGGTTGGTTCTGCCACAAGAGGGGGAGGGGAAAAAGAAGTTGGCTAGAGCTGCTGCCGGTGGGGAGGGGATAAGGGCGCCAGAGAGAAAAGAACAGAGGAGAAGGATGAGCAGGTTTTCCCCAAGGACCTATGCGTAAATATAGAAAACTATAGGGGCCTGTCTGTAAAACAAAATTTCCCATTGATTTAAAACTCAAATGAAGAAATGCCCAAAACGAAAGTTGGAGAGTTTTTCAAGATCTACAACCTTGCTTTAGGGCCCAAATTCAAAAACTCAAAATTTACATTTTTACACGTGAATCTTTGAACAAAAGTTGGATTTTTATAGCTTTTGTCCTAAAGAATGAAACTTTATAAAATTCAGGACCTAAATGCAAGTATTTATGACATGTCATGATGACGGGATAGAATCGTCATAATGAGTGGATAGACATATCATGATGACTTGCACTTTTACACTTTAGTCCTGAGTAATTTTGAAAGTTACTTTTGTAATTCAAATACTTGCATAAAAGGACTTATACTTTTATAAAATTACATAAACACCCTTATTTTTACCATTTTACCCAAAATTTTTACACACTTCAACATACACATTTCCAATAAAACTTATTGAGTAAATATATATTTTTACAAAACATAAAGTAAGAAAAACATATTTGCAAAACAACCCTTTACTTATTTTTAAAATTACCTTAATCCAATACATTTTACAAAAACAACCCTAGGTTTTTCTGTAATTACAAAAATACCCTTTTTACTTGTACTTTTAAATTTTCAAAAGTTTCACATAAACACACATAAGCTTTATACAAACAAACACATTTTTCACACTAACAAAATATATCTAGTATTGCAAGTACGCGAACTGTCACAGCCTCCCCCCTAAAAAGAATCTCGTCCCGAGATTCGGATGAAAGACTCTTAAGGGAAGAGAAGCAAGTCACCCATCAAAAAGTGACAAAAAGCAATCACACTAGAGAAGGTTGATGTTGATGGTAAAACCCGTTGGAATATGACAAGATGAGTATGACAAAAGTATAGATGGATTGTACATGGGTGAGTTTGACAAGAGAAAAGAAAGAAAGGTGATCAAGTTCTCATAGAATTGAGATCACAATCATGAAAGCGATAAATGTCGATGACATTCATCACAAAACTTATAGTTAGCAAGGGAGGATAGTACAAGGGATTGACAAAGTGATGTTTGAAACATTCTTGCTCAGAGTTCATTATTTGATTGTTTTAGATGATATAGATTGTAAAACATGTCCATTTATACCGATGCAATCAAGGGATAATGATAAAATGCTCCAACTCAAAGTGCAATGCTCGATATATAACCATGAATGTAATGCACTGTTGAGATGAATGATTGCAATGATGGTGCAACATGAGGATGAGGGATCCCATGCACGACCGAGATGATGCATATGACACAATGCAATTACCATAATGCTGACCGAATGATGCATACACCATGATGCAAGGATGATGATGCTTGTGATGTATGCACATAAGAAATGCATAAAGTATGATGCATACCCTCATGAGTTGATGATACACACGACTCGTATCTTACAACTGTTCTCTCATAACTAACACCTGGGTAAATCCATATCCTTAAACGAGGATCAAAAGTTAGGACACTAGTATGGTTGCATAGAAAGAGATTGCAGTGGGGTTACGTCACATAGATCTAGTCACCAGTGCGCTCCTAATGGCTCAATCATATGGCTGCAGCGCACATGAGGCTTTAGGTTCCGACACGGCAACATGATCATGTGATTAACACCACCACAAATGAGGAATAGCAACCCTATAGTGCCAACAGCAGCAAGATAGGTCTTAAGAAGCCGAAGACAACCTAAAGCTGTACAGGAGGCACACTCGTTAGTTAGTCTACGGGCTTTCGATAATGATGCAACACTATGCATTGACCAAAGATGGTATATGTTATGATGCATGACTTTTGCTAGTAGAATTGTATTCAAAAAGTAATTATTGTCATACATCTTTTTAATTTATCCAAAATCATCTGAGCAAAAATGGAGGGTACAAATTTTCGGATGTTGTAACCAGAATAGCCAACAAGATAAGGTACAACATCAGGAGAGGATAGATGGATCACTAATGATGGATTGAAGGATTTGATGATAGTTATCAAGGTTTAATCATCAAAGAAAAAGTTCAATGCTTCTACCGAAACAGATTCAAAGCACGATCAAGGGTTTGATTTAGCTGTCACGCTAAGATCGGTGATAGGGTCTAAACATGACCCATCCCATGGGATTCACAAAAGACTTTCTCACTTTAGGTCAGCCTAGCAGATTATGTCGGCTCCTACCACACAAAATCAAAACAGGCATTCAGATACAAGCACATATTTCAGTTCATCAACGTAACAACCAAGGCAATCAGGTTAATCCAAGATGTCATAATGTATGCACGTTCTACACGTCCTCACAAACAAAAATAACTGCCAAGTAATCTTGGTCTTACGTGGTTAAGTACGGTGGCATCATATAGATACGTCTCTCCCTATATATATACTAGTCGTTCTTACGTTCAAGCTTACGTAACGAGGTTAGCATACCTGCAGAAAATCACAATATATATATGTTGAACCTTTCATGCCAGCATGTCATGAAAGCGTCCCCAAACATTACTGTTCACTATAGAAACAGCATCTGTACAATTACCGCCGTACAGACAACGTCAGCATACGTTATCGAAACAACGTATTCACGGGGGTACCACAAAATGTGGGGATGTTGCTATTCATACCCCCTTACCTAACTATATACTCCCAATGTAGTCAACCGAAGTTGGTACATTGGCAGCATCTCAACTAGGCCACTGCTTGAGAAACAGCGTTCGGTTCGCATCACCGACGGGAAGGCCAAGCTCCCTCAGTTGGCTGAGGATCCTTACCTTCTTACCTCATCGTCGAAGGTGTCGTTACAGAATGTAAAGTTGGAGTTGTGCATGAATTTAAGTTTTGACAGAAAAGTAATGCTGGTAGTTAGGGTTATATATATACTATAGCCACCTTTAATTCCCTTATAAGCATTACCCTAGGGCTTTACGTACTAAGCTCGATCCTTAACGAATCCAACGCGACTTTGCCAAACATTTTGTTGGTCAAACTTTTATACTGAAAGCATTTTTAAGGTAAAATGTATCTCCAGGGTAACCTTATAGCTCTGATACCAGCTGTGGCAGAACCAACCTGAATTATACCGGCTCAAGTACGCGAGTCCACTTCCGAGGGCTCTAACGTGCTTCAAACGGTATAATCCCTTGGCCTGTCGGGTAACGTCCCGATAAACCACCGATACACAGGATCAAATAAGGTTATCTCACACGAAGGTGAGTCCAGAGATACAATCACCATCACATTTTACATCACAAGGAATTACATGATAAGAGTTTTCAAAAGTAACACGAAATTTCAAACTTAGAGAAAACAGTACAACTGTTGAAGTTTTGGCTTTTGGCAGCGGAAAACATACGCGATGATTTACAATACGTCGTCAAGACGGATGCCATGCTAAGCCCGGGCACGACATCACTCGAGATCATCAGTATTGGCCGGGGACGGATCCCATTCCTCGGACCAATCTTCTGGAAGAGCACAGGGCCATGACAGGGAAAGAGTAGGGTCTTCAAAGGCTTTACCTGAAAAACATAAAACTAGCAAGGCTGAGTATACTAATACTCAGCAAGGCTTACCCGGGTTTGGGTATACTTTAGCCCATAACTAGACTCATGCAAGCATTGTAGAGGCTCTGGGTTTATTTTTAGCTAAAAAGCAACAAAGAGTATGAACTACTTTCAAGTTTTAGCTTTCATCTTCTAGTTGAGTATTTATTCTAGATTAGCACCTACACTAAGCAAGCAAGGTAGTGATTATCATCCATCAAGATTATCCATCCTTAGTTCCACTTCTTACTCAATGTGGTAAAAGGGATAAGCAGTCTCAATCCTCGTGAGAGGCGGACGATTCGAATCGAATTTAACCTTGCAAGGTAAACCTAACACACACGCTTGGAACACCAACAGGGCATTCCGAAGCAACCGTTTCCCTCATATTCCGGGTTATGGATCAGGGCCACCACAAGCGACTACAGGACCGTACGCACACCCTATATGTGCAGGACATACGTCTGTAGCGCGACTACAAAACCCGTATTCCTGTCTGCCATGCAGAACGTACTCCCACACGTCGGTGCGTGTAAACATAAAATAAAAGTCGAGTGGTGGAGACAAGTCCATTTGCCGGGCCATTCGGGTACTAGGCTTACCGCTTACCATATTTCGCGGTATGTGGCTAGTACTTTCAAAAACTTAGCCACCACTACCACATGGATCGACCTTATCAACTTTTAACAAAACAGACAGGGTAAAACTTTAGGTCATGATGCAGCACATGACCCTGTCTGTCATCCTTATAGTGATTGCAGAAATGTAAACATGCAACTCCTATATCGCGCGAGTGACAGGAAATCACTCGACTTCTACCGGTCCTATTAGCGGAGCATCTATCCGATAAGGACTCGGGTACAATACATTGGATTCCTAAGATTCATGCATCTAGGGTTTCATTACAACTCCTAGACTTAATGCAAGATATAATATAAATAGATATAGGTTGCTGTGTAAATAAAGTAGTGGGATATGTCCGGGGCTTGCCTTTACTGGTGGGTCTGATGTCAGTAAAGTCAATATCTTCCTAACTTTGGTTCGGGGCTTCAGATAATTCTTTGGTGACGTTCATTTGGTCTTCAGGAACATCCTCCGTAGACTCCAGGGAGATCTCGTAGGTACCGTTGCCGAAGTAATCGTATCTACATGCAATGTGACATTACATTCAAAGCGTGTACATAACACTACCTTACTTCACAATACAATTGCAACCTAGCATTCATATAACACACTATTCACATATCAACCGAAAGATCTGAAACTAAACTTAGATAGAGCTTTAAGAGGACATCTAATTATGATCGGCTACTTGTTGAAGATTACAACAGAGCTGATTGGAAACAACAAGAGTTTAGCCGATGGAAAGGTGTATCGGGTTCCTAGATAATCGATGAAAGCATCGATTACTTTGGCAGAGGAATGATTCCTAAAGCAGTTGTCTTAACTGAGATGTGCTTAAGTGTTATTCTAGGTAACTAAGTGTGGTTATATCGACTCGATTACGTCAGCACAACAATTGAGTGACGTATAGCCGAATGAAGTGTGGTTGAGGATACATGACCGATAGATGTAGATAGCCGATCTTTCAGTCGATAAATCGACTGATAGAAGTATGTGGATAAGGAAGCGGAAACTAAGGATCGATCGGCCGTGTTTGACCGATATGGAAAAGCAACCAAAATTGGCTTGGGTCGGCCGATGGCAAGAATCCTAAGATCGTGTGTGCATTTCTGATATATCGGCTATGTGTAGCCGATGTAGAACAGAACAAAAGAACTGTATCGGCAGTAGCCGATACTAGAAAGGTAACAATCGTATCAGTTAACCAGCCGATGGTAGAAGCATCGACTGACAGCTGTTACACAGAAACACCATAGACTCAAGAAAACTGATGCTTAGCGGCTGAGCTGATAGCCTGACACTGAAGCACAGCTGCCGAGATGTAGTGGCTAAGCAGTAGATGCACATGGACTAACAAGGATCTTTATACGAAGAGAATTTTAAGGAAACGGTAATCAAGACAAGGATAAAGTCCTGATGGCAGGGATATAAGCATTCGCATAATAGGATTAACTAGATATCACACATCTCTACTTATGACATAAATTCTATAGCTTACTCTTTAGCTATAACCCAAGCATACAATATAAAGCATAATAAAACATTCATTCCCTAACATTTGACCTAGACCACACATCAAAGACTTCAACTCAAGATCATACATAAAACTTGTAGAGTTTGACTTAGGGTTTCAAACAAAACTGATTTTTCATTTTTATGAACTTCTTACGAAAATCTATGAAATGTAGAAGTTCATCAATTTGAAATACAGAAAGCTTTGGAAATTTTACAAAGAACACCCTAGAATTTTCTAAAACATCGTAATCAAGTCCCTGGTCCGGGAAAACAGATAACAGGAAGTTAACGGCGATATTCTGGTAAAGGAATCGCCGGCATTAAAAAGATCCCGTGAATCAGGGCAAACCTTGGGTTATGGAAAAGAACGGACGGAAAGTGAAGTCCCGTGGCGAATAAGATTGGTGATGAGAAGTATTCGACGGTGATGAAAAGTAGAAGTTGCTAGGTGTCGTGGACTCCTGGGACGAGACGACAGAGTCGGATTAGTTTGCTAGGACAACTCCTCCGCGAACCTCCAGGGTCCATCTGCTCACGCGCTAAACCTTCTTTTGTTTACGCATGTGTGCCACTGAAACACGGCCGGCACACCCGTGTAGCTTCCTGCAGGACTGCCGTGCTTGGTTGTATTGAGGCACCTCCGAGCTCGTCACGCCCGACCACTGCCTTCGCTCCACGGCTTCCTCCTCAGCGGTCTCCAACGTCCCTCGCGTGGCTCCATTGCTTTCCCCGTGCGGGTCCGCGCTGAGTCACCACGCCGCGGCACCGCGAGCCCTGAGCTCCACCCCTGCGCCATCGCCGAGAGCCTCGCCGATACTTCTGCGTACGTGTGCCTGCGCGTTCCCGCACCGCGAGCTCCGCGCTCAAGCTCGCGCAAACCATTCCACAACGCGCCGCCGGCCCCGCATCCGCACACGCACGCTTGCACGTTGTCGTCCTGCTCGGCCACCTCTCGTGGCGCACGGCCCCTGCACGCATCGCCCGTGTGCCGCTCACGCCTGCGCAAGTCCAGACTCCGCGCTCCAGCGCTTGCACTCCAGCGTGCTGCGTGCCGTCCGCTCCCACACACGCCGCCACGTCGCGCCAGCACCTGCATACGCTGCTGTTCCACCCCGGCCGAGCCACTCACGCGCGCGCCGCCAACCGCGTCTCCAGCGCCCTTCGCGCACCACTGCTCGCTCCGGGCCGCTCGCATCCAGCGCATCCGTGCCGCAACCGCACGCTACCACACCGATTCTCTTTTGCTCGCGTGCAGCCACGCCGCGAGCCTCGCTCCAGCGCCGCTTGGCTCGCGTGCCACTCACGCGTTTGCTCCACGCCGCCAGTTTACCTCTGCTTGCACCCACGTCCCAACGTCTGCCGCCTGCTCGGCTTACGCGCACTGCTCTGCGCCAGCACTCCAGCTCCCGTGCGTGCTCACGCCCCGCGCTGCTCGCGCCACTGCCGCGCACGCCTACTGCCGCTCGCGTGCCCCATTCAGGCGCCATTCGCCCAGCGCACGCGCTCTGCTCCGCCGCGTACGCGCGCGTCCCGCACGCCTGGTTTGCCTCCACACTCGAGCCAGCGCGCTCCCACGCCGCGCATTGCACGCCACCAGTGCCTGCCGTTCGCCCGCGTGCCTCCACGAGCCGTCCTCGCCCCGCTCTGGCGCCGCTCTGCCTCGGGCTTGCCCACGCCTGAGCCCGCGCCGCATCTGCTCCTGCAAGTCACTCACCCCAGCGCCCGCCTCCAGTACCTCCCGTGCACGCTCCGCCTCTGCGCACGCCGTGCGCCGCTCGGCCCGCCTGCCCCCGCGCACTGCCTGGCCGCTGCCGCTCGCTCGGGCCGCCCAGCGCCCTGCTGCCGCACGCGCCTGAGCCGCCTACGCGCTCGCCTGGGCCGGCCCCGCTCCACGCCGCCGCCGCTCGGGGCCCAAGCCGGGCCGCAGCTCCTCCCACGACCGGCCGCCAGAGCCGCGCGCGCTCGCGTGCCGAGCCACGCCGCCGGCCGCGCGGCGCCCCGCGTGGGGCCGCCCACGCGCCTCCGCCGCCGCGCTTGGGCTGCCGCCTGCCCCGTGCCGGCCCAAACGCCTTGCACCAGTGGATGGAAGAGAGGGGGAGGGGAAAAAGAAGTTGGCTAGAGCTGCTGCCGGTGGGGAGGGGATAAGGGCGCCAGAGAGAAAAGAACAGAGGAGAAGGATGAGCAGGTTTTCCCCAAGGACCTATGCGTAAATATAGAAAACTATAGGGGCCTATCTGTAAAACAAAATTTCCCATTGATTTAAAACTCAAATGAAGACATGCCCAAAACGAAAGTTGGAGAGTTTTTCAAGATCTACAACCTTGCTTTAGGGCCCAAATTCAAAAACTCAAAATTTACATTTTTACACGTGAATCTTTGAACAAAAGTCGGATTTTTATAGCTTTTGTCCTAAAGAATGAAACTTTATAAAATTCAGGACCTAAATGCAAGTATTTATGACATGTCATGATGACGGGATAGAATCGTCATAATGAGTGGATAGACATGTCATGATGACTTGCACTTTTACACTTTAGTCCTGAGTAATTTTGAAAGTTACTTTTGTAATTCAAATACTTGCATAAAAGGACTTATACTTTTATAAAATTACATAAACACCCTTATTTTTACCATTTTACCCAAAATTTTTACACACTTCAACATACACATTTCCAATAAAACTTATTGAGTAAATATATATTTTTACAAAACATAAAGTAAGAAAAACATATTTGCAAAACAACCCTTTACTTATTTTTAAAATTACCTTAATCCAATACATTTTACAAAAACAACCCTAGGTTTTTCTGTAATTACAAAAATACCCTTTTTACTTGTACTTTTAAATTTTCAAAAGTTTCACATAAACACACATAAGCTTTATACAAACAAACACATTTTTCACACTAACAAAATATATCTAGTATTGCAAGTACGCGAACTGTCACAGGAATATTTGGAATACGAGCGGTGTTTTCAGCGGATTATTGGGTAGTTATTTGATTCACCATTTTTTCAGGGTTAATTGTCCCGAAAAAAGGGGTTTTTCGAATTTTGAGTTCAATTTCTGCTGATTATACCATCACACCATATATTTTCCATGGGAACATTTTTTCACTGCATGCCACGATTCTTGGATCCTTTTTTCCAAAGTTTGAGAGATTTGGATTCAAGGCTCGGGGGTTGCGGGATACGTGGCATCGACTACTTATTTGTTTGAAAGTACTCGAAAGATAAGAAAAGAAGACTCAAGACTAATTTGACCCTCAGCCTGATTCTTCGATTCAACCTAAGGCTCGTGGGCTACTCCATATGGAGTGCGATTATTCATCGCACCCTATGTAAAAGAAGGAATTCGGGGCATGAGCACCTCATAGCTTCGATGCAGCCAAAGGAGTACTCGAAGAAGGATTTCAACACAGAGCCTCGAAAGAAGTCGAAGATTACTTCAGAAGTACTCGAAGAGCCTGTAGTACTCAGCTACGAAGAGCTCGGGGGCTTGTCAGACCCGGGGCCACGGGGCTGCGTACATTAGGGAGTCCGTACTAGACTAGGGGATAGGATATGTCCTACACCTTATCTATAATGTATTCTACCCGCATGTGGAGTAGAACTAGTCGATACAGAAGGAAGTTACTCGAGTTGTATTCGAGTACGATTCCAAAGCTTGTATTAGGTTAGGATTCATGTAACACTGTCCTCCCGGATATATAAGGGCGGGCAGGGACCCCCTCAAAACAGAGGAACACCAAGGCAATACAAACCATCATACAGAACGTAGGGCATCACGCATATTGCGGCCCGAACCTGACTAAAACTTGTGTTGCTTGCACCTTCGAGTTCCTGATTTTGGCGCATCCCAACCCAAAATCTACCACCTT
The DNA here is from genome assembly GCF_002211085.1 of Panicum hallii. Classification (NCBI taxonomy): domain Eukaryota; kingdom Viridiplantae; phylum Streptophyta; class Magnoliopsida; order Poales; family Poaceae; genus Panicum; species Panicum hallii. The sequence goes on from NC_038045.1 coordinate 16,972,013, forward strand.
GGGGATACCCCTCGGTGGCAGCTGGATAAACCCCGACAATGTTTACCCTGCTGAGAACTTACAAGGTGAATAGAACAAAATAACGATTCTAGTAACAGCAAGGGCTGGAAACAGATGGATACTTAAGGTACTCGACCAATGTTACCACAAGAATCCCATTAACCCATACTAGAGATAAACAACCTACTACATATCCTTAGAAAACCAAAAGATACATTGTATTCAGGTATTTGATGATGAATTACACATGCATGTACTATTCGACCTCACAACCAAAAACAACTGCCGAATATTTTCGGACTTACGCGGTTAATTTCGGTGGCAGAATCCATACGGCTCTCACTAATAACTAGTCAATAAGTCCTATCCATCCTAATTTTATAATCGTGGTTAGTATACCTACAGAAAACCACAATATATATCTAATGAACCTTTCATGCCAGCATGTCATGAAAGCGTCCCCAATTATTACTGTTTACTATAGAAACAGCATCTGTACCATTACCACCGTACAGACAACGTTAACATACGCCGTCGGAACAACGTATTCACGGGGGTACCGCAACATGCGGGGGTATGAACAGCGATCGCCATATCCTGCGCCGAACCATATACTCCCAATATACTCAACCGAAGTTGATATATTGGCAGCATCTCAAGTAGGCCACTGCTTGAGAAACAGCGTTCGGTTCGCATCACCGATGGGAAGGCTAACTCCCCAGTTCGCTAAGGATCCTTACCTCCTTATCTCACCATCGAAGGTGTCGTTACAGAAAGTAAAGTTGGGTTGTGCATGAATTTAAGTTTTGATAGAAAAGTAATGCTGGTGGTTAGAGTTATATATATATACTATAGCCACCTCTAATTGTGGCAGAACCGCCTGAATTATTCCAGCTCAAGTGCGCTAATGATCACCGTACAATTGTAATCAGCTTAACGCACTTCAAACGGAACAATCCCTTGGTCTGTCGGGTCTCCGCCCGATACAACCACGGTTCAACAGGATCGAAGCAGGTTTACCTCGCACGAAGGCGAGTTCACATCACAGAATAGCTCGTCAACTTTTAATTTACAGCCATACATACATTATTACAAGCCGAGTTCAAATATAAGTAAACTTATACAAACAGTGTTCAAATTGACAAGCGGAACAACTTGTCCAAACTCACAGCGGAAAGAAAAGTTTACACGACTACACACGTCACGAAGGCGGACACCAAGCTTAGCCCTAGGCCTGGTGTCACTCCGGAGGGTCACTGCCGGCCGGGGACGGGTCCCACTCCACGGACCAGCCACAAGGAACGGACGTTGGCCACACAAGGTTGTCCGTGGTGTTTTCGAAGGTCATACCTAAAACAGATATTGGCAAGGCTGAGTATTCTAATAGTCAGCAAGGCTTACCCAGGTTTGGGTATACTTTAATCCATAACTAGACTCATGAAGGCTTTATACAGGTTCTGAGTTTATTTTCAGCTGAAAAGCAACTAAGAGTATAACTTACTTTCAAGTTTTAGCTTTCAGATTCTACCTTGATTAGCCATTTTAAATAAGCACCTATACTAAACAAGCAAGATAGAGATTGTCATCCATCAAGATTATGCCATCATTAATTTCACTTTTTCCTCGATGTGCAGAAGGAATAAGCAGTCTCAATCCTCGTGAGAGGCGGATGATCCGAATCGAATTTAACCTTGCAAGGTAAACCTAACTCACACGCTCGGAATACCAACAGGGCGTTCCAAGCAACCATTTCTCTCATATTCCGGGTTATGGATCAGGGCCACCACAAGCGACTGTAGGACCGTACGCACATCACTCGTGCAGGACATACGTCTGTAGCGCGACTACAAAACCCGTATTCCTGTCTGCCATGCAGAACGTACTCCCACACGTCGGTGCATGTAAACATAAAATAAAAGTCGAGTGGTGGAGACAAGTCCATTTGCCGGGCCATTCTGGTACTAGGCTTACCGCTTACCATATTTCGTGGCATGTGGCTAGTACTTTCAAAAGCTTAGCCACCATTACCACATGCTGCGACCTTATCCAATTTTAACGAAACAGACAGGGTAAACCTTCAGGTCATGATACAACACATGACCCTGTCCATTATCCTTATAGTGATTGCAGAATTGTAAACAAGCAACTCCTATATCGCGCGACTGACAGGAAATCACCCGACTTTTACCGGTCCTATTTAGCAGAGCATCTAAGCGATAAGGACTCGGGTTCAATACATTGGATTCCTAAGAGATCATGCAACTAGGTTTTCATCTCAACTCCAAGACTTAATGCATAAGTATAGATAAATAGACATAGATTACAGTGTAAATAAAGTAATGGGATATGTCCGGGGCTTGTCTTCTTGAGTAGGGTTGGGGGCAGGAGTGTCAAAGGCTTCCGAACTTGGGTTCGGGGCTTCAGTTAGTCTTTCGACAACTTGCGCTGGGTCTCCTGAAAAGCCTTGGTCTTGTCCTAAGACCAACTCGTAATCCCCGTCGTCGAGCGTCGTTGATTCTATATGGGATGCAATAAATTAAGTAAGACAAGATTTAAATTTTAGAATTTTACATTTCAAATGTTATAACTCATCAAATTAACACACAAGAATTCATAAAATAGAGAGCGTTTAGTTTTGAAGCACTGTCTATAAAAGAATCATAAAGATATTGCTGAGTTTGTTGCAAATAAGTACTAAAACATTTAAATTTGAATTTGAAATGAACCAGAATTTAAGTTCAAAACTTTAAATAAAAGATCATAAGGTTTTGGAAATTTAAACATACATTAATCATTAAACGATATCACATAGAGAATGACAATAGATCCCAATTAGAAAGGGTTATACAACAAGTTTAGCTAATATTTTTCAAATTTGAAATGCCCAAATCAAAAGAGGTTAAGTTTAAAACAAAATTTGAGTTTGAAAATTTTAACACAAGGTTACATATAGCTTATAGAACATTCATGCCAAAATTCATAAGCAACAAAGCAAGAAATATAAAGGTTAAGCATAAACTACCCCTTAATCTTAGGTTTAAAATAGAGGTAAAAGTATTCTGTTTCAAACTAAACTTTATTAAAAAAAGTTATAGAGTTTGAAATCTAGTTTCTAACAAAACTAGTTTTGCCATTTTTGAATTTTTCTATGAATTGCTATGAATTTTACAAGACAGAGAATACACCCACATGAAATAACAGTCACTCCTTTACAAACCAGTCCCTACGTTTAACAGATAACCCCCTGGAAAGAAATCAATCACTGCAATTGGGTCCAAGGCCATGGCCGGCGGGGGAGGAGCTCGGGGCCAGCCAAATTCTGGCCACAGGGCTCGCCGGCGGTGAGGGGCAAGGGGAGGGAGAGCACGAGGGAACCTTAAGCTACCCACCGGTGGTCTTGGAGGGGCTCAAGGTGGTCGGAGGAAGGCTGCCCATGGGAGGCCGAGCTGGCGGCCGGAGGTGAGCGGCGGCGGTGGTGCTCCGGCGTCCGGGGAAGGGAAAGGCCGGGCTGGGGAGATGCGGTGGAGGATGAGGAAGCTGATGGTGCAACCGATTTGGGGAGTGCGAGGGCGGAGGTGAGAGCTCCACGGTGGACCGGAGTCTCAGCGGCCCGGATGCCCTTTTATAGGCGGTTGGGTTGGAAAAGGGAAGCACGGCGAGCAGGGCTTCGGCTTGAAGTTGCTACGGGGGGGGGGGGGGTGAACCGGGGATCGCGGCGGCGGCAGAGGCATCGGCGGCGGCGGCGCTTGCAGACCCGCAGGCGGCGTGGCGCGCGGGCAAGACGCCAGCGAGGGGAGTTAGAGCGGTGAAGGGCAGTGGGATGATGCGTGGGCGAGGGCGAAGCTGGAGGTGGCCGGCGGCGGTCAAGAACAGCGCACTGCGCCGGCGGCAGAGGCGCCAGGAAGCAGAGCAGAGGGGCAGGGGCGCCAGGAGGAAGAAGGGGGAAAGAATGAAGCTGGGGACTGCTTTGCAAAATTAGAGAAAAACAGGGATCTCACTGTAAAGAGCTTGTAACTTTTAAACCAGTGCCCAAATGGAGATGGTCCAAAAAGCAAAAGTGCATAGTCTTTCAAACTCTACCACTTCTCTTTAAGGTTCATCTGCAGTTGAGCAACAGTTTTGAAGATACTATAAACTTAGTAATATTTTCAAATTTTATGTAAGTCCTATGGATAAAATTACTTTTACATATATACCCAAGGGTAATTTCTCATATTTTTGCAATTTAAACACAAGTTACCATCTTTTGCAAAACAACCCTCATGCTTTTAAACTTTTCCCTCCATTTCCACCCATTTTACATAAAAGGACCTCTAGTTAAATTTAATTACATAACTATCACTTTTTGCTTAACATTGCACATATGAAGCACACCTTGCCATACTTTACATATAAAAACATATCAGAACTTTAGGGTGTGACCATGCTATTTACCTGAGTGTCACAGCCTTCCCCCCTAAAAAGAATCTCGTCCCGAGATTCCGGAACAGAAAGGAATGGAATAATCAAACTCGGAGGTTGGCTTGGAAGAAGTCGGGAAAGTTATGCTGAAGATAGGATTCGGTTTCCCAGGTTGCTTCTTCTTCTGTATGGTGGTTCCACTGAATCTTGTATATTCTGATGGTTTTTCTTCTGGTGCTTCTCTCCTTAGTGTCTAGTATCTTGATCGGATATTCTGTATAGGTCAGATCTGGTTCGATTTCAATAGCTTGGAATTTGATGATTTCCGTAGGAACCTTAACACACTTCTTAAGCTGGGACACGTGGAAGATATTATGAACGGCCGCTAATTGAGGAGGAAGTTGAAGACGGTAAGCTACGGGTCCACAGACTTCAAGGACTTCAAAGGGCCCGATGTATCGAGGAGCAAGTTTCCCTTTTACACCGAACCTTTGAATACCCCGGGTAGGAGAGACTTGAAGAGATACGAAGTCTCCAACTTGAAATCATAACGGGCTTCTTCGTATATCAGCGTAGCTTTTCTGTCGAGATTGTATTGTCTTGAGATTTGCCTGTATAATTCTTATTTTCTCTTCTGCCTCACTGACAAGGTCGGGTCCAAAGATATTACGCTCACCGGTTTGCGACCAATTCAAAGGAGTTCGGCATCGGTGACCGTACAATGCTTCAAATGGGGCCATCCTAATGCTTGTCTGATAGCTGTTATTATAAGAAAATTCTGCCAGTGACAAGCATTTGTCCCAATTCTTGCCGTACTGAAGAACACAGGCTCTAAGCATGTCTTCCAGAATCTGATTTACTCGTTCAGTTTGTCCATCCGTTTGGGGATGATATGCAGAGCTTCGGATTAGTTTAGTTCCAAGAGCATTTTGGAGTTGCTCCCAGAACCGAGAAACGAATTGTGCTCCGCGATCGGAGATGATCGTCTTAGGTATACCATGAAGGCGAACAATTTGATCCAAGTAAATCTTAGCATACTTCTTGGCATTACACGTAGTGTGTATAGGAAGGAAATGTGCCGTTTTGGTTAATCGATCAACGATTACCCAAATAGAGTCATTTCTCCGAGAAGTATTAGGTAGTCCAACAATAAAATCCATACTGATATCTTCCCATTTCCAAGAGGGAATAGTTAAAGGTTGGAGGGTACCAGCAGTCTTCAGATGACTGGCTTTAACTCTTTGGCAGATATCACATTCTGAGACATACTTGGCAATTTCTCATCTCATACGGGTCCACCAAAAGTTTTGTTTCAGATCTTGATACATCTTTGTACTGCCTGGATGTATAGAAAATTTGGATAGGTGGGCTTCGTCCATGATTCGCTTCCGGAGTTTATGGTCCTTAGGTATCACAAGTCGTTTGTTGAACCACAAAACTCCCTCGGAATCCACTTGAAAACATTTTTACCTTTTCTCTCCCTGTATTAGTTTCTGCTTAATAATTCCAACTCCCTCACTACGCTGCTGAGCTAGAACAATGTCATCCCTAAGCGTGGCTTCAACCGAGAGATGGTTTAGGTCACCTTGGGGAATGATTTCTAAATTAAGCTTTCCCATTTCCCAACAAAGAGTTTCGTTGAAAGCTTCGACAGATAGGCAGGAACAATGTACCTTGCGACTAAGGGCATCCGCAACGACATTGGCCTTGCCTGGATGATAATGCACTTCCAAATCATAATCTTTGATAAGTTCTAGCCAGCGCCTTTGCCTCATATTCAGATCTGCCTGGGTAAAGATATACTTGAGGCTTTTATGATCAGTGTAGATATGGCACTTTGTACCCATTAGATGGTGTCTCCAGATCTTTAGGGCATGAATAACAGCTACAAGTTCGAGATCATGAGTAGGGTAATTCTGTTCATGGACCCTAAGTGCTCGTGATACATATGCAATTACTCGGTTGTCTTGCATAAGTACGCAACCAAGTCCAGTTCCTGATGCATCATAGTAGATGTCAAAAGGCTTTGATACATCTGGTTGAGCTAAGACTGGAGCAGTCGTAAGGCGATCTCTGAGAATATGAAATGCATCTTCGCATTTTTGATCCCACGAGAATTTTACACCTTTCTTTAATAGCTCGGTCATAGGTTTGGCTATTCTGGAGAAATCTGGAATAAACCGACGATAATAGCCTGCTAGACCAAGAAAACTACGGATCTGATGGGCTGAGGTTGGGGGTTTCCAATCCATCACTTCTTGTACTTTACTGGGATCGACGGAGATTCCGTCACTAGAAATGGTATGGCCCAGGAATTTTACAGTATCCAACCAAAATTCACACTTGGAGAATTTGGCGTATAAGTGGTGGTCTCTTAATCGTTGAAGGATGACATGGAGATGCTTGGCATGATCTTCTAGAGTTTTAGAGTAAATCAAAATGTCATCAATGAAGACCACAACAAACTTGTCGAGTTCTTGCATGAAGACAGAATTCATGAGGTACATGAAATAGGCTGGAGCGTTAGTGAGACCAAATGACATGACTAGATACTCGTATAGACCATATCGGGTGGAGAAAGCTGTTTTTGGAACATCACTGGGCCGAATCTTAATTTGGTGATAGCCTGAACGAAGATCAATCTTGGAGAACACCTTGGCTCCGGCTAATTGATCGAAAAGAATGTCAATGCGGGGCAAGGGATATTTATTTTTGATAGTCACCGCATTGAGAGGACGGTAGTGAACACATAGCCTTAAGCTATTGTCTTTCTTTTTCACAAACAGGGCTGGACAACCCCAGGGTGATGCACTGGGATGAATGAAACCTTTGTCTAAGAGATCCTGGAGTTGAATTTTCAATTCAGCCAACTCATTAGGAGGCATGCGATAAGATTTCTTAGAGATAGGGGCTGTGCCAGGTTGGAGTTCTATGATGAATTCGATATCCCTGTCTGGAGGCATTCCAGGTAAGTCATCCAGGAAAACATCCGGATATTCACAGACGACTGGAATATCCTCTAGCTTGACCCCAGATGTAGCATAGGTGCAAGAGTTGAAGGACTTTGGTGGTGGAAGATAAAGAATGGTAGGCTCATTTTCCGGTAAACCTATCTCCACGGTTCTTGAAGAAATATCTAAAGACACATGATGTTGGGTCATCCAATTTACTTTTAAAAGAACATCTATTCCTTTTAGGTCTAGTAAGAGTAGATCTGTCTTCATCAGATTGTTACCCATCTGAATCGGTACGCTTCTACAAACTTGGTTTGAGGGGATATTACCACCCGGAGTTGTTATCATATATACTCCATTAACCGGATAGATATCCAAGCCTATTTTAGTTCCAAACTTTGTACTGATAAAACTATGGGTGGCACCGGTATCAAAAAGAACAGTAACAGGATGATAGTTGATAGAAAATGTACCAGTCATTATCGGTGTCCCCTCAGGAAGTTCGGAGAGCGTGGTAAGATTCACCCTCCCTTGACGGACCTGCACCACTTGCCTCTTACCCTTCCCCTGGTGGTTGGGATTAGATGCCTACCCTTGGAAAGATTTCCTAGGTTGAGGGCAGTCCTTGATGAAGTGGGACGGGCTTCCACAATTGAAACAACGGTAATTGCTGTTTCCTGGAGTAGCTGCTGGAAAGTTCGGCTGCGGACCTTGTCGCGGTTGCGGTTGATTTTGTGGCAGCGGTGGTCGGTTGAATTGTGCTTGTTGGGGAGGTCGGGCTACCCATCTGCCAGGTAAATTGCCTCGAGGCGGAGCTCGAGGGGCGTTACTCGGAACTAACCAATACCTTGGCGATTGTGAAGTTGCAGGCCCTGTGGGTGCTTTCCGTTTCTTTTCCGCTCTATGGGCGGCAATGCAATCCTCTTGAGTAATGGCCATATTGACCAATTCATTAAAATTGTCGGCCTTTACCAAATTCAGCCATTCCTTCAGTTTGGTGTTTAGGCCTCGGCGAAAGCGATCACATTTGCGGGCATCGGTGTCCGCATGAGACCCTGCATACTAGCACAGGTGATTAAAATCCTGTGCATACTGCGTAACAGTGCGGGTACCTTGGGTCAAACTCAAAAATTCATTGAGCTTCCGCTCAATGAGTCCCGCTGGTATGTGATGTGCTCGGAACGCAGTTCGAAACTCGTCCCAGGTGACGACGTGATCGGCAGGTTGCATAGCATGAAACTGGTCCCACCATAGATGGGCAATGCCTCGGAGTTGCTGGGCTGCAAAGAGTACCCTATTCTCATCTGAACATGGAGCTGGTAGCAAGGCGAACTTGGACTCAATAGTTCGCAACCAGGCATCTGCGTCCAAAGGCTCATCGGCCTTATGGAATAATGGAGGTTGGGTGCTGAGGAAGTGCTGGTAACTGGCCGACAGGGGTTCACCTCGGCCTCGAGGTTGCTGCTGAAAGTGGCCCATTTGAGCTTGTACAAGTTGACTAAGAAGCTCAGCATGCCGGGCCATAACCTCGGCCAGGTTTGGAGGTGGCGGTGGTGGTTGCTGAGAACTACCAGGCTGACCTGCCCGGAATCCTTCCGGGGTTCCTCGAGTAGCTCCAACCATCTGAAATAAAGAAGATATCCATTATCAACCATAATCTTACTCCAATTTCAGATAATATGCAATTACCAAACGGAAATGTAATACATATGCTCCATTCAATCCACTTATAACAGATGCACAGATATTGAACAACATAACCAAAACATAGGATAACCATACAGATACTGATATCCTTACATCTCGTATCAACACACTCTAACTATTACAAACCTTTGCCTAAAAACACATGCCACACATACAACAAGTGGCTCTATAACTAGGTAAACTACACACCCCTTATGTTACACCTTTATACACTAGTTACAACTAAACCATCACCCACTAGCCACAACTAAAAGTCATCAAAGTTTCCTACTGATGACTGACTACCAGAAGAGGAATGATGGGGGCTGATGACAGGATCTCCGTGCTCAGAATCAAGTCCTGAGACTCCTTCAATCTCCTCTGGGTCTTCCTCTTCAGCCTCAGGTGCTGCAGGTGCAACGGGAGGAATCGGGGGCTGCTGCAATTCTTCAATATGAGCTTGAGCATCATCAACTGCAAGGATCAGATCTTGGACTTGTGCCTGTAGAAATTCAATAATAGTATCACGCTGAGTGATTATGTGATCACTCTCATTGATCTGATCTTCCCAATGGTGGATAGTCTCGTTTTGAGTAGCAATAATCCCCTCCTTCTCAATCACCACAGCTCGAAGTTGATCCACCTGGGTGATATGTCTAGCAGCTTCCCCATGGAGACTTCGCGCAGCATAAATCAAATGGCCTATCTCCCGACGTAGCAATGAGTGATAATGGTACTGCACACTCGTGAAACGCCGCATCCCTCGTAGGACTTCTTCTAGTGAACCTTCCAATCTATGACTCTCAGGAATTACCCTGAGGTCCTATTCTGACTCACCAGGATCTGTTGTAGCAAACAAACCAATGGGTTGTCCTATGACTTCCTCAGGATGTTGACTACAAAAGGTATAAATGGCTTCTAATGCCGCCGCTTCGATAGTATCCACAACTCGATAGCCTATCATGCTGATCTCAATAGGCTGCCATTGTGAACGAAAAGGATGCTGAGGAATAGTCATCCTGACATGAGCCCTATGAATTCCTTCTTCCAAATGTTCGACAGCATCATACTGAGGAGGCTCCGTGTAGTGAAAAGACTGCAAGGACTCCCAAAGTAGACGAGGGAAACCTTCCCAATGGAGGGCATTAGTATGAAGATGCCCTTCCGGATCCCAGAAAATATTAGAAGGTGTTGCCATCTGCGACAAGAATGCAAATGGTGAAACTTTTATCTTGTTAAGAGAGTACAAGATAAATAGATCAAGATAGTCAATTCTGATAACATTCTGATAACAGCAAGGACTGAAAATCAGATGAAAAACTAAGGTTCTATATAAGATACCCAACCTAAAACTATCATTAGAACTCCATTAGCCCATTTCAAAGACAAACAATATATTCTTCATACATAAAAATCCTTTTGTTAACAAATTATGCATGCACGCACTACTCGGCCTCATAAGCAAAACAACTGCCGAATATGTTCGGACTTACGTAGTTAGTTCCGGTGGCATATTCATACGTCTCTCAATATATATACTAATCGATAAACCCTACGCATCCTAATAGCGTAAGCGTGGTTAGTGTACCTGCAGAAGAATACTCATATATATATAACTCATGAACCTTTCATGGCAGCACGACATGAAAGCGTCCCCAAACATTAGTGCTCACTATAGAAACAGCATCTGTACAATTACCGCCGTACAGACAACGTTAACATACGTCATCGAAACAACGTATTCACGGGGGGTACCGCAAAATGCGGGGGTATGAACAGCGATCGCCATACCCTGCGCCGGACCATCTACTCCCAATATATTCAACCTAAGTTGATATATTGGCAGCATCTCAAGTAGGCCACTGCTTGAGAAACAGCGTTCGGTTCGCATCACCGACAGGAAGGCCAAGCTCCCTCAGTTGGCTGAGGATCCTTACCTTCTTACCTCCGTTCGTAGATGTCGTTATAGGAAGTAAAATTGGATTGTGCAGGAATTTAAGTTTTGACGAAAAGTAGTGCTGCAAGTCAGATTTATATATATACTCTAATTGCCACCTGATATTTCCCATATACATCCCTAGGGCTTTTACGAACTAAGCACATCCTTAACGAATCCAACGCATGTTTGTAAACTCATTTGTTGGCAAACTTTTATCCAGATAACACTTTTTAAGAGCTTTTCCAGATGCATATGTAAACCTACAGCTCTGATACCAGCTGCGGCAGAACCGCCTGAATTATTCTGGCTCAAGTGCGCTAATGATCACCGTACAATTGTAATCAGCTTAACGCACTTCAAACGGAACAATCCCTTGGACTGTCGGGTCTCCACCCGATACAACCACGGTTCAACAGGATCGAAGCAGGTTTACCTCGCACGAAGGCGAGTTCACATCACAGAATAGCTCGTCAACTTTTAATTTATAGCCATACATACATTATTACAAGCCGAGTTCAAATATAAGTAAATTTATACAAACAGTGTTCAAACTGACAAGCGGAACAGCTTGTCCAAACTCACAGCGGAAAGAAAAGTTTACGCGACTACACACGTCGCGAAGGCGGACACCAAGCTTAGCCCTAGGCCTGGTGTCACTCCGGAGGGTCACTGCCGGCCGGGGACGGGTCCTACTCCACGGACCAGCCACAAGGAATGGACGTTGGCCACACAAGGTTGTCCGTGGTGTTTTCGAAGGTCATACCTGAAACAGACATTGGCAAGACTGAGTATTCTAATACTCAGCAAGGCTTACCCGGGTTTGGGTATACTTTAATCCATAACTAGACTCATGAAGGCTTTATACAGGTTCTGAGTTTATTTTCAGCTGAAAAGCAACTAAGAGTATAACTTACTTTCAAGTTTTAGCTTTTAGATTCTAGCTTGATTAGCCATTCTAGGTAAGCACCTATACTAAACAAGCAAGATAGAGATTGTCATCCATCAAGATTATGCCATCATCAATTTTACTTTTTACTCGATGTGGCAGAAGGAATAAGCAGTCTCAATCCTCGTGAGAGGCGGACGATCCGAATCGAATTTAACCTTGCAAGGTAAACCTAACTCACACGCTCGAAATACCAACAGGGCGTTCCAAGCAACCGTTTCCCTCATATTCCGGGTTATGGATCAGGGACACCATAAGCGACTGTAGGAGCGTACGCACATCACTCGTGCAGGACATACGTCTGTAGCGCGACTACAAAACCCGTATTCCTGTCTGCCATGCAGAACATACTCCCACACGTCAGTGCGTGTAAACATAAAATAAAAGTCGAGTGGTGGAGACAAGTCCATTTGTCGGGCCATTTGGGTACTAGGCTTACCGCTTACCATATTTCGCGGCATGTGGCTAGTACTTTCAAAAGCTTAGCCACCACTACCACACGCTGCGACCTTATCCACTTTTAACGAAACAGACAGGGTAAACCTTCAGGTCATGATACAACACATGACCTTGTCCATTATTCTTATAGTGATTGCAGAATTGTAAACAAGCAACTCCTATATCGCGCGAGTGACAGGAAATCACCCGACTTTTACCGGTCCTATTTAGCAGAGCATCTAAGCGATAAGGACTCGGGTTCAATACATTGGATTCCTAAGAGATCATGCAACTAGGGTTTCATCTCAACTCCTAGACTTAATGCATAAGTATAGATAAATAGACATAGATTACAGTGTAAATAAAATAGTGGGATATGTCCGGGGCTTGCCTTTTTGAGTGGGGTTGGGGGCAGGAGTGTCAAAGGCTTCCGAACTTGGGTTCAGGGCTTCAGTTAGTCCCTCGACGACTTGCGCTGGGTGTTCTGAAAAGCCTTGGTCTTGTCCTAAGACCAACTCGTAATCCCCGTCGTCGAGCGTCATTGATTCTATATGGGATGCAATAAACTAAGTAAGGCAAGATTTAAATTTTAGAATTTTACATTTCAAATGTTATAACTCATCAAATTAACACACAAGAATTCATAAAATAGAGAGCGTTTAGGTTTGAAGCACTGTCTATAAAAGAATCATAAAGATATTGCTGAGTTTGTTGCAAATAAGTACTAAAACATTTAAATTTGAATTTGAAATGAACCAGAATTTAAGTTCAAAACTTTAAATAAAAGATCATAAGGTTTTGGAAATTTAAACATACATTAATCATTAAATGATATCACATAGAGAATGACAATAGATCCCAATTAGAAAGGGTTATACAACAAGTTTAGCTAATATTTTTCAAATTTGAAATGCCCAAATCAAAAGAGGTTAAGTTTAAAACAAAATTTGAGTTTGAAAATTTTAACACAAGGTTACATATAGCTTATAGAACATTCATGCCAAAATTCATAAGCAACAAAGCAAGAAATATAAAGGTTAAGCATAAACTACCCCTTAATCTTAGGTTTAAAATAGAGGTAAAAGTATTTTGTTTCAAACTAAACTTTATTAACAAAAGTTATAGAGTTTGAAATCTAGTTTCTAACAAAACTAGTTTTGCCATTTTTGAATTTTTCTGTGAATTGCTATGAATTTTACAAGACAGAGAATACACCCACATGAAATAACAGTCACTCCTTTACAAACCAGTCCCTACGTTTAACAGATAACCCCCTGGAAAGAAATCAATCACTGCAATTGGGTCCAATGCCATGGCCGGCGGGGGAGGAGCTCGGGGCCGGCCAAATTCCGGCCACAGGGCTCGCCGGCGGTGAGGGGCAAGAGGAGGGAGAGCACGAGGGAACCTTAAGCTACCCACCGGTGGTCTTGGAGGGGCTCAAGGTGGCCGGAGGAAGGCTGCCCACGGGAGGCCGAGCTCGGCCGGAGGTGAGCGGCGGCGGTGGTGCTCCGGCGTCCGGGGAAGGGAAAGGCCGGGCTGGGGAGATGAGGTGGAGGATGAGGAAGCTGATGGTGCAACCGGTTTGGGGAGTGCGAGGGCGGAGGTGAGAGCTCCACAGTGGACTGGAGTCTCGGCGGCGCTAATGGAGGGCGGCGAGGTTCTGGGCGCGCGCGAGCAGGCCCGGATGCCCTTTTATAGGCGGTTGGGTTGGAAAAGGGAAGCACGGCGGGCAGGGCTTCGGCTTGAAGTTGCTACGGGGGGGGGGGGGGGGGTGAACCGGGGATCGCGGCGGCGCTTGCAGACCCGCAGGCGGCGTGGTGCGCGGGCAAGACGCCAGCGAGGGGAGTTAGAGCGGTGAAGGGCAGTGGGATGACGCGTGGGCGAGGGCGAAGCTGGAGGTGGCCGGCGGCGGTCAAGAACAGCGCACTGCGCCGGCGGCAGAGGCGCCAGGAAGCAGAGCAGAGGGGCAGGGGCGCCAGGAGGAAGAAGGGGGAAAGAATGAAGCTGGGGACTGCTTTGCAAAATCAGAGAAAAATAGGGACCTCACTGTAAAGAGCTTGTAACTTTTAAACCAGTGCCCAAATGGAGATGGTCCAAAAAGCAAAAGTGCATAGTCTTTCAAACTCTACCACTTCTCTTTAAGGTTCATCTGCAGTTGAGCAATAGTTTTGAAGATACTATAAACTTAGTAATATTTTCAAATTTTATGTAAGTCCTATGGATAAAATTACTTTTACATATATACCCAAGGGTAATTTCTCATATTTTTGCAATTTAAACACAAGTTACCATCTTTTGCAAAACAACCCTCATGCTTTTAAACTTTTCCCTCCATTTCCACCCATTTTGCATAAAAGGACCTCTAGTTAAATTTAATTACATAACTATCACTTTTTGCTTAACATTGCACATATGAAGCACACCTTGCCATACTTTACATATAAAAACATATCAGAACTTTAGGGTGTGACCATGCTATTTACCTGAGTGTCACACTAATTCCCTTTAGTATCACCCTAGGGCTTTACGTACTAAGCACAAGTCTTAACGAAACCAACGCAGTTTTACAAAATACTTGGTTAGTCAAATTTATACTAAAAGTATTTTTAAGGCGTTTCATATCTCCAGCGTACACTTGTTAGCTCTGATACCAGCTGTGGCAGAACCAACCTGAATTACACCGGCTCAAGTACGCGAGTCCACTCTTGAGGGCTCCCACGTGCTTCAAACGGTATAATCCCTTGGCCTGTCGGGTAACGTCCCGATAAACGACCGATTGCAGGATCAAACAAGGTACCTCGCACGAAGGCGAGTCTAGAGATACAAAAGCCATCACATTTTACGTCACAGACAGTTATGTTACATGAGTGTTCAAAAGTAACATAAGATACCAACTGATGGAAATTATTACAAAACCGTTTGAAGTTTCAAGTCTTGCAGCGGAGTTTAAAGCACGGGCACTATACACGTCGTCAGTTCAGATATCATGCTAGCCCTGGCATGCTATCATTCGGAGGGGTCTGCGTTGGTCGTAGACGGGTCCCACTCCACGGACCAACCTTCAGGCAGAGGGTAGGGCCACGGTACAGGTAGAGCTGAGTCGTCAGGGAAATTACCTGAACAAAATTATTACAAGGCAAGACTGAGTATTCTAATACTCAGCAAGGGTTACCCGTTCATGGTATACTTAGCCATGTAACTAGACTTATGAAGGCTTTTCAGGTTTTGGGTAGGGTTTTCAGCTGAAAAGCAACAAAGAGTAGGTCCTTAATTTCAACTTTTAGTTTTCAAATTCTATGTGATTATCCATTCTAGATAAGCACCTATAGCTAATCAAACATGGTAGAATCTTTAGCCAATCATCATCTTTGATACCATACAGTTACTCTTGTTACTCTATGTGGTAAAGGGATCAAGCAGTCTCAATCTTCGCGAGAAACGGACGATTCCTGAATCGAATTTTAGCCTTGCAAGGGTAAACCTAACTCACACGCTTGGAACATCCAGCGATTGTTCCAAAGCAACCGTTTGCCTTTCATTCCGACTCATGGATCAGATCCACCACAAGCGACTATAGGACCATACGCACATCCAATGTGCAGGACGTATGCTTGTAGAGTGACTACACGGCCATACTCCTAGTTGCCCGGCAACACGTATTCCTACACGTCGAATTGAGTAACCGGAAGAACCAAAATACGAGTGGTGGGAGGTATGTCCACTCCTCGGGCTGATTGGTTACTAGGCTTACCGCTTAACATATTTCACGGTATGTGGCTAGTACTTTCAAACGCTTAACCACCACTACCACACACTGCAACCTTATCAAATTTAACAACACAGATGGGGTATCATCTCAACCAGGATACCTCACATAAATCCCGTCCGTCATCCTTATAGTGATTACAGGAATGTAAACATTGCAGCTCCTATATCGCGCAAGTGACAGAAAATCACCTGACTTCTACTGGTCCTATTAGCAGAGCGGCTATTCGAACTCAAGTGCTAGTATTCAATACATTAGTTCCTAGGAAAATGTAACTAGGGTTTCTCATACAATTCCTAAGAACGTAATGCAAAGATAGGTATAAATAATATAGATTGCAGTGTAATAAAGTAGGGGTTATGTCCGGGGCTTCCTTCTTGCGTAGGGTTGGGGGCAGTAGTGTTAAGGTTTTCCAAACTTTGGTTCGGAGCTTCAGTTAGACCTTCGACGGTGTTCCCGAGGTCTTCAGAAACTTCTACGGCTTGATCCGAGATCAGCTCGTAGTCACCATCGGCGAGAGTAGTCGAGTCTACATGATATGCAAGGTTATAAGTTAAGGAGTGCATATTCTTTTATGTTATTTCACAATAAAGTTGCAATCCAACAAAAGTATGATTTACTTTTTACCCATATCATTTATCTCTCTGCTGGGCAGTCATTTATTGGGTATTAACTATCTTACCTAGTTACATTAAGCAACAGGGTTGGTTACCCTAAATCTTGAACTAATGGCATTAGGTAGCAGGTTCGGTTAGCTTTAAATATTTAAACTAATTATAATTACTAACTTCATTTATTTGCTTAACTAATTATTGATACTAACTCTAGGTTATATTAACTATTGACTTATTTTATCTAGACAAGGGCATTATTTTTATCATAGCATGTTTTATTTGTGTTGGGTGGTTTTACACCTAATCCTAGGGTGAGAATTTAGTGACAGATTACATCACTCAAGAACAGTACCTCAAAAATATTTTCATGATTTTTGAGCATTTAAAACTACAGATATTAAATATAAAATGTTAACCATGCATTATTCATAATTAAACTCCAAATTAAGAAACTATTATATAAACAGTAGGTTAATTATTTTTCCTAAGTACTTCATAATAACACAAGACTAATGCAATTGGTTTCACATTTTGATCATTTTTCTATCAATTACTATGCATTTCCTAAGCCTACAACTAATTAAACTTAGCATTTAAATTAGAGTACAAAATATTCAGAAACTGAAATTTGTCCCTTAAAGAAAGTTGTAGATCCTAAAAAGAGGATTCCAACAAATTTTAGTTGACATTTTTGTGATTTTTCCTTGATTTGATATGGAATTTCAAAGTGGACAGCATAATTTACATCACAAGGTCCTTAGAGCACTATTCCTATGAGTCATGAGCCTTGCAGATAACCCCCTAAACTTTTGTATCTTCTAACCTGTGGTCCTCGGCTTTGGTCAGAGAGGGAACACGGGTTTGACCGATCTGTACCGGCGACGGCGATCGCCGGCGGCGAGGGTGGAGGGGTGGAAAAGCACTACCACGTCGGTGCGCACCTGGGGGTGGCTGGAATCGGGTCGGGGTGAGCTGTAGTGGTGGCTCAACAGGGACAGTGCGGCCGGCGGTGAGGAAGAACGGCGAAAAGGGTGCTCCGGTGGTCGGGAGGGGCGAGAAAGTAGTCGAGGAGCTTTAGGGCGAGGTGGGGATGCTCGGGGTGGAAGCAATTGAGGTCGAGGAGGGCCGGAGGAAGGTGTCCCACTGTGAACAGAAAGCGGTGGCGGTGAAGATCGCCGGGATCTCGTCGGGGCACCGGTGGGGTGCTCTGGGGGACCAATTGAAGGGTCGTGGAGCTTCACGGGGTTGACGTAGTGCTGGCTGATGGGTTGTGGTGGCGCGGAAAGGCTCGGAGTGAGCTGCCCACGGTGAGCAGGAGGCGGCGGCGGACGGTGGTCGTTGGTGAGGGTGCTCCGGTTGAAATTGGACGATGGCTGGGGGCTAGGGAGCACGAGTAGAGGTCGAGAAAGCTTGTGGAGGGGTTAGCAGGGGCAATGGGTGGCCGATGGCTGCTGCCCACGGTGGCCCGTGGTTCACCGGAGAGAAAGAGCGGCGGCGGGGGTGTTTGGAGCTCGGGGTGTGCACGGTGAAGGGAAAGAGATGCAAACGACGCCTCTATGATCTCCTGGTTATGTTGAGCAGAAAAGGAGAGAAGAGGAGATAGGCATGGGCACAAAACGCGGCGGCGACCACGTGGCGGGCGGCGGGCGGCTCGGAATGCCGTGGCACGCGCGGGAAAGGGCAGCAAGGAGGGGAAACTGAGCCGGGATTGGGGAAGACGACGTGTGGAAGGAGGTGGTGGAGCGGCGACGGTGGCAGAGCGGTGGCCAGGGGAAGAGCTCTGCACCGGCGGCAGAAGAGGAGCAGAGCAGAGCACATGCTCGGGGAAGAAGAAGAGAGGGGAGGAGGTCCGGAGGACTGGTTTGTGAAAACCAAAAACTTCAGGGACCCCACAGTAAAGAAAGATTTCCCCCTGATCTAGAGGTTTTCTGAGAAAAAGCCCAAAATAAAAGTTGTAGAGTTTTTCAAGATCTATAATATTTTTTTAGGGCTCAAGTTCAAATACTCAAAGTTTGCAGCTTTACAAGTTAAGTTTTGAACAAAGGTGGAATTTGTATTACCTTTGTCCTTACCAAAGTGGATTTGATCAAATTTTGGTATTGTTTACAAGTTTTCATGAAATGTCATGATGACTCGTATTCTTACATGTTAGTCCTTAGGTAAACATGAAGGTTACTTTTACACTTCAAATATTTTACATAAAGGCCCTATAATTTTTGTTTTAATCACACATAAGTCCCTATTTTCACACAAAAACCTATTTTTCTTAGGGTCTAACCTATCTTTTACACTTTCTTTCCTATGGTAATATAAATTTAATACCTAGTATTATATTTGTCCTAGATTTTAATGCTATCTCCCATTTCAACCAATTAACACTCTAGGACCTATATTTTACAGAAATTACCATTATACCCCTAGTCTTTTGTACTACTTACATATACCGTAGCAAACATACACATCTCACACTAAAACCTAGTGTTCATGTTTTTCTAATTACCTAAATGTTACAAATGTTTTCCCCATGTGGAGTTTGCATACAATCGGGCAATACATTCTACAACCAAGGTAAGTCCTTTTCATGTAGTGTATGGTTTCAACCCCCGTGCTCCTATTGGTATTTTGCCACCACAAACGACTGTAGGACCGTACGCACATAAATGTGCAGGACGTACGTCTGTAGCATGATTACATGACCGTACTCCTATCTGCTATGCTGAACATACTTCCGCACGTCGGTGCGTGTGCGAAAAACCAAATTACGAGTGGTGGGAGGGTATGTCCACTCCTCGAGCCGATCGGTTACTAGGCTTACCGCTTACCATAATTCGCGGCATGTGGCTAGTACTTTCAAACACTTGACCACAGCTACCACACACTGTGACCTTATCAACTTTTATCCACATAGACTAGGTAACCTTCCAAGTCATGATACCGCACATGACCCCGTCCATCATGCTTATAGTGATTGTAGAATAGTAAACATTCAACTCCTATATCGCGCGAGTGACAGGAAATCACTCGACTTCTGCCGGTTCTATTAGCAGAGCATCTATTCGATAAGGACTCAGGCACAATACATAGGTTCCTAGGATTCATGCAACTAGGGTTCCATTTCAATTTCTAGACTTAATGCATAATATAGATATATAAGTATAAAACTGTATAAGTGTAGTAATTTAAAATAATGGGTTATGCGTCGGGGCTTGCCTTCTTGAGTGGGGCTGGGGCCAGGGATTTCAAAGACTTCCGAACCCATGTTTGGGGCTTCAGTTAAATCCTCAACAACGTTCACCTGGTCTTCAAAAAACCCTTGCTTGGGCTCCTGAATTAACTCGTAGACTCTATCGTCGAGTGTTGCTAACTCTACATGAGATGCAATGATTTGTATTAGGTGGTTTTTGAGTTAAGAATTTCACTTCACAATAAAGTTACAATCTAACAAATTGATAAACACAACTTCATAAAATAAGAAAATTCAAACCTACCATTTGTATCTTAATTCAATTATCATAATTGATTGGATTAATTGAATTAAGTTAACAAGTTTGATTTTTATTTTGAACTCCACAAAGGCTATGGCCTCAAATTTTTGTGGGTAAGTTTACTTCTAAAAGACAAGCTTACTATGAATTTTTCATAAATTTCTGAAAACATAAACTAAATTATTTGAATTAAGTTTAAATTCAAACCTTAGGCAAAACAGTGCCTTAAATTCTTGAAAGATTTATTATGAACTACTCATTTACAGAATATCACATGGTAAAAAGATCTAAGCATGAAAATCTTAGTAACATGCTTGAATAAATTTAAACCATTTCAAGCTTGATTCGCATAAGTTTAAATTAGTTCAAGCTAGGGTTCCGTACTGCAGGTGAAATATTTACACAAGCTTACTTATAACTTAACCAAGCTACACACCAAAAATCACAAGCAATAGAGCTAGCATGTAAAAGTTATACTCAAGATACCCTTTTGCTAAACTTTAAAATAACTCTAAAAAAATTTGTATCAAACTGAACTCCAGTAACAAAAGTTGTAGAGCTAGACTTCTGGAGTACAACAAAACTGGTTTGGAAATTTTTGGATTTTTCTAAAAATTTATATGGATTTTCAAAGTTGGCTGATTTAAAATGGGGGTACTGATTTTCCACAGAAAGTCCCTTGGAAAGATTTGAATCCTTGCAATTGGGTCCTTGGCCAGGTTAAACAGAGAAGCCGATCGACGGCGATCGAATTTTGGCGAGGGGGCTCACTAGCGGCGAGGGGAAAGTGGGGGAAAAGGTTCAGGAGCTACGGCGGTCATGGGGGTGGCCGGTGTTGAGGAGGAGAGGGGCTGAAACGGCGGGTCGACGGTGAATAGGGGCGGGCGGTGGGGCTCCGAGGAACGACGATGGTGTTCCGATGGCTGGAGTGCAGGAGGACGGTGGGGAAGTGGCTAGAAAGCTTCCACGCGATGATGTGGTGCTGGTGGTGTGCTTGGCAGGGCTAAGAGGCGGCGGAGCGGCCGGACGACGGCAAGACTGAGCGGCGGCGGAGCTCGAGCTCACCGGCGCTGTGGTCTGGGCTGCTCGAGTGTGGGAAAATGAAATTGGATGGGCTGTGAGCTTCAGTGGGTTGCGGCGCTGCTACTGGAGTACTGAATCGTGGGTGGGAGGTGGCGGAGGCGGCTGATGACGGTGGGCAGGAGCTGCGGCGGAGCTCCGGCGAGGCGTGGTGCTCGAAAAGAAGGAAGAGAAGCAAAATGGGCGTGCGTGAGTGCAAGAGTGAGACTGTGGGGAGCTTAGGGACGTGCTTCAAGTCGAGAAGGAGACATGGCGAGCGAGAGCTACTGCTGGCAAGCCGGTGGGCGCGTGGCGCTCGGGGCGACGGCGGCGCGACGTGGAGCAGCGAGGAGAGGGCCAGCGCGGGTCGGGTGAGCAGCAGGCGCGATGCTGGAGGGGCACGTGGCGCGGAGAAGAGCGGCGCGGGGCAGCTGTGGCTCAGGAAAGCGGCCAGCGAAGGCGGCGGTCGAGCGCAGAGGGAAACAGAGAGAGGGAGGGCTGGAGGTAGACGATTAGGACCTTTCTGCAATTTTTCAAAAAGTGCAGGGACTCCACTGTAATGCCAAATTAACTTTCAAACCATAGCTCAAATAAAAATGTGCCCAAAAGCAAAAGTGTACAGCTTAGCAAGATCTACAACTTTGCTTTAAGGGTCAGCTTCAAAAGAGTTAAAGATTTGAATCTAATTTAAAACTTGGCAAAATTTTAAACTTCGGAGTAATCCTATTTTAAATCTACACTCCAATCGAATCCTTAGGGTAGTTTCACTTCTATCTATGGTTTAAAAGTAAGTAGTTGCTTCTTGCAAAACAACCCTTTATATATTTTGATTTTACCTACCATTCTCACACATTTTGCACCAAAGGACCTAAATTTTCCAGAATTACAAAAAGCCCCTTTTACCTTTGCATTAAAGTTTTTAACACACATACAAAAGATCAAACGCACAAACGCATACTAGAATCTAGTGTGTTTTCTTCCTAAGTACCTGAATGTCACAGCCTTCCCCTCTAAAAAGAATCTCGTCCCGAGATTCCGGAACAGGATGGAATCGTACGATCAGATTTGAGAGTTGGCTTGAAGGAAGTCTGGAAAATTATGCTGAAGATATGATTCGGTCTCCGAAGTCGCTTCTTCTTCAGTGTGATGGTCCCACTGAATTTTGAACATTCTGATGGTTTCTCTTCTAGTACTTCTCTCTTTGGTGTCTAGTACTTTGATCGGATGCTCGGTATAAGATAGATCCGGTTGGATTTCACTAGATTGGGAGTCGATGATCTCGGTAGGAATTTTGATGCACTTCCTAAGTTGAGATACATGGAAGATATCATGAATCACCGCTAGTTGAGGAGGAAGTTGAAGACGATATGCTATGGGTCCACAGACTTCGATAATCTCAAAGGGTCCAATATATCGAGGGGCAAGTTTTCCTTTTACACCGAACAGTTGAATACCTCGAGTAGGAGATACTCGAAGATACATGAAGTCTCCTATCTGGAATTGTAATGGTCTCCTTCGTATGCCAGCATAGCTTTTCTGTCGAGATTGGGCTACTTTTAGATTATTCTGAATAGTCTTCACGTTTTCCTCTACTTTAGTGGCAAGGTCGGGTCCAAAAATTTTACGCTCGCCGGTTTGTGACCAACTCAAATGAGTTCCGCATCGGCGACCGTGCAATGCTTCAAATGGAGCCATCTTGAGACTTGTCTAATAACTATTGTTGTAGGAAAATTCAGCCAGTGCCAAGCATTTGTCCCAATTTTTGTCATACTGAAGTATGCAAGCTCTAAGCATATCTTCTAGAATCTGATTTATTCATTCCGTTTGCCCATCTGTTTGAGGATGATATGCGGAGCTTCGAATTAACTTAGTTCCAAGAGCATACTGAAGTTTGTGGCAGAACCGCCTGAATTATTCCAGCTCAAGTGCGTTAATGATTGCTATACAGCCTTACAATAACTTAACGCACTTCAAACGGAACAATCCATTAGTTTGTCGGGTCTCCGCCTGATACAACCACGGTTCAATGGGATCGAAGCAGGTTTACCTCGCACGAAGGCGAGTTTACAATCACAGTACAGCTCATCAACTTTTAATTTACAGATATGCAAATATTATTACAAACCTTGTCCAAACTTAAATTAAAACTTATACAAAGAGTGTTTAAACCGACAAGCTTAACTGCTTGTCCATGCTCACAACGGAAGGAAAAAGTTAAACACGCGACTACATACGTCGCAAAGATTGACACCATGCTCAGCCCAAGGCCTGGTGTCACTCAGGAGGATCACTGCCAGCCGGGGACGGATCCCAATCCACGGACTAGCCATGTGGAACAGTGGTTGGCCACGCAGAACTATCCGTGGGGTTCTCAAGGGTGATACCTGAAAAAGATACTAGCAAGACTGAGTATTCTAATACTCAGCAAGGCTTACCCGGGATTGGGTATACTTTAGCTCGTAACGAGACTCATGAAGGCATTGTAAAGGCTCTGGGTTTATTTTCAGCTGAAAAGCAACAAAGAGTATAATCTACTTTCAAGTTTTAGCTTTCATATTCTAGTTGATTATCCATTCTAGGTTAGCACCTACACTAAGCAAGCAAGGTAGAGATTATCATCCATTAAGATTGTTCCATCATTAGTTACACTTCTTACCCTATGTGGCAGAAGGAATAAGCAGTCTCAAACTTCGTGAGAAACGGACGATTCTGAATCGAATTCAACCTTGCAAGGGTAAATCTAACCCACACGCTTGGAAAATCCAAAGATCGTTCCGAAGCAACTGTTTCCCTCATATTCCGGGTTATGGATCAGGGCCACCACAAGCGACTGCAGGACCGTACGCACACAATTGTGCAGGACGTACGTCTATAGCGTGACTACATGATCGTACTCCCGTCTGCCTTGCAGAACGTACTCCCACACGTTGGTGCGTGCAAACATAAAATAAAAGTTGAGTGGTGGAGCCATGTCCATTTGCCGGGCCACTCAGGTACTACGCTTACCGCTTTACCACATTTCACGGCATGTGGCTAGTACTTTCAAATGCGTAGCCACTAGTACCACACACAACGACCTTAACAACTTTGATCAAAATAGATAGGGTAAAACTCCAGGTCATGACATCATACATGACCCTGTCCATCATCCTTATAGTGATTGCAAAATGGTAAACATGCAACTCCTATGTCGCGCGAGTGACAGGAAATCACTTGACTTTTACCGGTCCTATTTAGCAGAGCGTCTAATGCGATAAGGACTCGGGTACAATACATTGGATCCCCAAGATCTTATGCAATTAGGGTTTCATTTCAACTCCTATACGTAATGCAAGATATATATAATATAATAATGAATTTGTAATCAATTGAAATACTGGGGTATGCATCGGGGCTTGCCTTCTTTAGTGGGGTTGGGGGCAGGAATATCAGAGACTTCCAAACTTTGGTTCGGGGCTTCAGTCAGATCCTCAGTGACGTTTATCGGGTCTTCAGAAAACCCTTGGTCTTGTCCCAAGACCAACTCGTAGTCTCCGTCATCGAGCGTTGTTGGTTCCACATGATATGCAACAATTTAATTGAGATGGTGCTTGAGTTAAAGATTTTATTTCACTATAAAGTTGCAATCCAATAATTAACACACATGAACTCATGAAACAAGGGGGGTTTAGTCTGGAATTATTATTTATAATTAAGTTGTGATTATAGTATTGGATTTACTGAGAACAGGAGCTAAAACATTTGAATTTGAATTCAAATTTCAAGTTTAAATTCAAAACTTTGGTAAATAGAATTATAAAGTCTTGAAACTTTAATTATAGACTAATTATCGACACATTAGATTATGACAAAAAGATCTACTTAAATAAGCCTAAGGAACATGCTTAATTAATCTCAAATCATCTCAAATTTGAATTACCCAAATTCAAAAGAAGTTAATCTACAAAACAATGCTAGGTTTGAAACTTTAACACAAGTTCACACATGACCTATAGAAATTACATATCAAAACTCACAAGAAAATAAACTAGCATGTAAAAGTTATACACAAAATACCTCTTAAACTTAAGTTTAAAATAGATTCAAAAGTATTTAGTTTCAAACTAAACTTCATTAATAAAAGTTGTAGTGTTTGAAATCTAGTTTCCAAGAAAATTAGTTTGGCAATTTTTGGATTTTTCTACGGTTTTCTATGAATTTTACAAGGCAGCAGCATCAATCACATGAAATAATAAACCACTTGGGGGGGGGGGGGAGGGTTCTCGGTATTTTTGCGCCTGGGTCCCTGAAACACTAAAAACCCTTGCACTTATGCCCCTGCCAGGCCCCGATGGCGGCCGGCCATTCGGCTCCGGCATGTTCCCACCGGCGGCGAGGTCGCCGGCGGGGAGAGGCCGGCTTGGCACGACCAACAGGGCGTGGGGAGATGGTTGGAAGGGGTGGGGCTCAACGGGCAGGGGTGGAACACTGCCGGCGGCGAGGAGGGGCAGCGGCCGTGGCGGCGCGTCGCCGTTCCCGGCGGAGGGCCGGCGAACATGGGGATCTAAAGCGCGCAAGAGCACCAGGGGGAGATGGGGATGTGATTCCCGTACTTGAATTGGCCGAAGAAGTGGTGGAAGTGGGTTGTCGACGGTGAGGTCGAGCTCGGGCGGCTCCGGTGAGAGGCAGTTCGGGGTGGGGGCGATTCCGGCGAAGGAGGGCTGGGGGTTGGACCGGATCAGGTCGGGAGGCTAGTGGAGGAGGTGGGGAAGCGGTGGGCGGCTGGAATTTGGGCGGGGTGGAGTGGTCACGGCGAATTCCGGCGAGGAGCACGGGCAGGCTTCGGTGGCGCAAGGAGGAAGAAGAGGAAACAGGCGAGGGAATAGGGCTCGGGCTGATCTTTATAGGAGGGCACGGCGCTGTAGAAGAGAGGGAGAGGGAGGGGTAGTCACGGGCCGAGCTCAGGATGGCGGGCGCCGCCGACGTGCTCGACGGGGTGGCGTGGCAGCCGCTCGGGATCGACTGCCTGACGTGGCACGGCGAGGGGAGAACAGCGGAGGCGGCGCGGGCGGTGGGAGAAGTGGTAGGGCGACACGTGGAGCAGGGTCAGGGTGGTGCAGAGCTGCAGGTGCTCGGGGAGCGGCCGGCAGCAGAGATCACGCGCGCGCGGTAGAGGAGCAGAGGAGCTCGGGGACTCGAGGAAGACGATGGAGGACCCGGTTGCAAAAAGTAGAAAATACAGGGACCTTACTGTAATGCATCAATAACTTTTAAACCAGTGCTAAAATGGAGATGGGCCCAAAAGCAAAAGTGTGTGGTTTTTCAAAATGTACAACTTTGCTTTAAGTTTCATCCACAGAAGAGCAACAGTTTTGACACTAACACAAATCTTAACAAAGTTTTCAAACTTTAAGTAAATCCTAGAGATAAAACTACACTACACATATATCCTATGTGTAGTTTCATCTACATTTATGATTTAAACACAAGTTTTGGACTTTTGCAAAACAACCCTCATATATTAAATTCTACCCTCCATGTTCACCCATTTAGCACAAATGGACCCTAATTTAAATATAATTATATAAGCAACCCTTTTCCCTTAGTACTTAAATTGTTAAACACACTTTTACCACATTTTGCACATAACATTACACTAAAGTTTAGGATGTGACCACACTAATTACCTGAGTGTCACAGCCTTCCTGTAACATTCAGGTAACTAGGGGTATATCTGTAAATTATGAGTTGTAAAAGTCCTTGAGTGTAATTGGGTAAATATATTATTAAGTGTCAAACCTAAATGATTATAGAGAAGAAAAGTGCAAAAGTTAAGTAAAACCTAAGAAAAATAGACTTTTGTTGGAAACTAAGGACCTATGTGTAATTAACACAAAGGTATAAGGGTTTACATGTGAAATGGTTGAAAGATAAAGGTAAAACTCAGATTTACTTAAGGGCTAAAGTGTAAAAAGGTTAGTCATGATTACACTGCATGCAATCTTGCAAAAAAAAGCCCTAAGCATTAAAGCATTTTGTTTGAATTATAATAAAAACTTTACAAATTGAGTTGGGTTCAAAAATTTAAAATAAAACTATATCCTTTGAGATTTTGAACTTGAACGTTAAAGCATTATTGTAGGGTTTGAAATTCTTTACAACTTTGCTTTAGACATTTTTCTCACTAGGATTTTGTATCAATGGGAAATCCTTCTTTACAGAGGAGTCCCTAGAAATTTCTAAAATTGCAAACAAGTCCTTCTGACTCCTGCCTGCTTCTTCTTCCTCTGTCACCACCGCTTCCCCCTCTGCTTCGCTTCTGCAACCGCGCTCACCGCCGGCGCAGTACCCCGAGCGCCATCTCCTGCTGGGTTTTCCTTCCACGCGTCGCCCACAGTCCTGCTGCCATTCCTAATTCCCTTTGCTGGCCTCCTTGCCGAGTGCCACGATGTTCTGGCACTGCCAGCGCCGCCTGAACGCCGGCCTCTCTCTATTCGCCGCCCCGTCGCGTGGAGGAAGCACGGGAGCCCCCGAGCTCTATCTTGTGGGCGCATCAGTACCGCAAGGATCCCCGCGACTCATTCCTTCCGTTAGCTCGCCATTTCCTCACCCCTAGACCTCGGAACGCCGTCGCCATTTCCCCGCAACCCCGGCGAGCTCGACGCCACCGTGGACCCACCCCTGCAGCCCTCCTCCACCCAAGCCAACCCTACTAGAAGCTCTCCCCTGGTTCCCTGAAGCTGTTAAACCAGGCCATCGCCGCCCAGCTTGCCCGAAGTGCCGCCGCCGAGGCCATTCCCGCCGCCGGCCGTCTGCTCCACGCGGGCAGGCCGCTACACAACCCTAGAAGCCCAATCAAGCACCTCCCAAGGTAGACCCCGATTTCCTCTAGCTAATCCCCCTCTCTTCCCTTGCCGCCGTGACCCGAGCTCACCGGATTTAGTCGGTCAATTTCCGTTTCCCCTCTCTGACCACGGCCAGGGACTCTATTGGAGAAGAACAGGAAATTTCAGGGGGTTTTGTGCTAAATCTAGGGGCTATTCTGTAAAGCTTGTTTAAGTCTTCTTTAATTCCTGCTGTGAACTTCAAAAATGTGTAGAAAATTATAGAAAAATCAGAAAAATACCAAACTTGTTGGGTTAGAATCCTTGTGATGAATTCTACAATTTTTATTTCATAATCATGCTATGAAAATGCATAGTTTGTTCTGTATTTTAAATACAAGTAAAGGGATGCTTTAATTGAATCTTGTGATCCATAACCTTGCTGCTATTAATTTTTGGAGCATGTGTTACATATGGTTTGAGTAGCCTTGTGTAAATTTTCGAGGCTTAAATCAGCCCTCTAGCTAGAATATTTTGCTACCTTTGTTATATGTTAAAGAAAACTTCACAAGTTAATTTCAAAAGCATCTGTGCATATTTATGGATGAAATTTCTACCATAACTAGATCTTTATAAGTATGATCCATCATAAAAATTTGAGAATCAGAACCCTAATATAACTTGAGTTATAAGTTTCAAACTTAAATTCAAAGGTAATTCATAAATAATAATTATTATGCATGAAAAATTATGAAACTTTTCCGGAATACTAGTCTTGAGTAGTGTATGATGTCCTTAAATTTGGAACCCTAGTTTTAGTGTAAAACTCCAGTTATAATTGCATCTTGAAATCTTAATTTTGATCTTATTTAATTTTGTGGCTTAGTTCCTTTTAGAATAAAATTCCAATAAAACTGCAGTAAATGTATCTAATATCAATCTATGCTCACTAATTTTTGTAGCTCCTGTATTGAAGTATCTTGCTCTGTAAAATTTATTCAAATTATCTATGTAGTTTACTTAAGTTAACTGTTGTGATTTATTTATTGCACTAAATATTCTGAAAATATTTTAGGGTACTGTTCTTTAATAGTATAACCTGTTATTAGATTTCCAACCAAAGATTTGGTGTCAAACAAATTGGACATAGTTTAATTAGTCCATAATGTAATAGTAACATAAGTTTCATATAAATAATTAATATAACAAATAACTAAAGTTATTTAATATAATTATTAGAAACACACCCCAACCTATTACCCTATGCCACTAGTTAGAAGATTAGTGTAATCAACCCTGTTGTTTAATGGGTTTAGATAAAACAAGTAATACCCAATAAATGACTGCCCAGTGCAGGGTAGTTAGGTTATTTGTCGGAATGTAATATTCTTTTATTTGGATTGCAACTTTATTGTGAATTAAATTAAAAGTATATGCATTCCATAATTTATAATTTTGCACGTCATATAGACTCGACCACTCTCGCCGACGGAGATTACCAGCTAATCCCGGAACCAGAAGGAGTTTGTTCTGAAGACCCCGGGAACCTCGT
Source organism: Panicum hallii (assembly GCF_002211085.1). Lineage (NCBI taxonomy): Eukaryota > Viridiplantae > Streptophyta > Magnoliopsida > Poales > Poaceae > Panicum > Panicum hallii. Next base: position 17,001,656 of record NC_038045.1, read on the forward strand.
CGCGGAATTCTCTGAAGCCCCGAACCAAGGTTTGGAAGATATTAACTTGACTGACCCCAGCCCCACCAGCGAAGGCAAGCCCCGGACATAACCCTTACTTTATTTACACTGCGAACTATATTATTTATATATATCTTTATGCATTAAGTTCTTAGGAATTGTTTGGAACCCTAGTTGCATAATTCCAGAAACCGATGTATTGAACACTAGAACTTGAGTCCGAATAGCTGCTCTGCTTATAGGACCGGTAGAAGTCGAGTGATTTCCTGTCACTCGCGCGACCTAGGAATTGTAATGTTTACATTCCTGTTATCACTATAAGGATGACGGACGGGAGTTTTGTGAGGTATCATGGTTGAGATGATACCCCGTCTGTGTTGTTGAACTGGATAAGGCCGCAGTGTGTGGTAGCGGTGGTTAAGCGATTGAAAGTACTAGCCACATGCCGTGAAATATGGTAAGCGGTAAGCCTAGTAACCAATCGGCCCGAGGAGTGGACATACCCCCCACCACATGTATTTGCTTCTTGTGGTTACTTGTTTCGACGTGTAGGAATACGTGTTGCTGGGCAACCAGGAGTACGGGTTTTGTAGTCACGCTACAGACGTACGTCCTGCCCTCTGGAAGTGCGTATGGTCCTACAGACGCTTGTGGTGGCCCTGATCCATGAGTCGGAATGAAAGGCAAACGGTTGCTTAGGAACGACTCTTTGGTGTTCCAAGCGTGTGAGTTAGGTTTACCCTTGCAAGGTTTTGAAATTCGATTCAGGAATCGTCCGTTTCTCGCGGAGATTGAGACTGCTTAATCCCTTTGCCACATAGAGTAACAAGAGCAACTTTGTGACTATCAAAGATGATGTTTGATTAAAGATTCTACCATGTGTGAGTAGTTATAGGTGCTTACCTAGAATGGTTAATCAACTAGAATCTGAAAGCTAAAAGTTGAAAATAAGGATCTACTCTTTGCTGCTTTTCAGCTGAAAACCCTACCCAAAACCTGAAATGCCTGCATAAGTCTAGATACATGGCTAAGTATACCATGAGCGGTTAAGTCTTGCTGAGTATTAGTATACTCAGCCTTGCTTTTGTTGATTTACTTCAGGTAATCTCCCTGATGAGCCAGCATTCGTTACACCGTGGCCCTACCCCCTGCCTGATGGTTGGTCTGTGGAGTGGGATCCGTCCCCGGCCAACACAGATTCCGCCGAGTGATATCGTGCTACGGCTAGCATGATATCCGTAATAACGACGTGTACAATGTTCGTGTTTTCAAACTCCACTGCTGTGACTTAAAACTTAAACTATTTTGTAATAATGTCCCTCGTTGGACACTAATGTTACTTTTGTATGCATATGTAATATACTTGCCTGTGATGTAAAGTGTAATGGCATTTATATCTCTGGACTCGCCTTCGTGCGAGGTACCTTGTTGGATCCTACTTTCGGTGGTTTATCGGGACGTTACCCGACAGGCCAAGGGATTATACCGTTTGAAGCACGAGGTAGCCCTCAAGAGAGGACTCGCGTACTTGAGCCGGTATAATTCAGGTTGGTTCTGCCACACTTCCCCTCTAAAAAGAATCTCATCCCGAGATTCCGGAATAGAAGGATTTGGATGATCACTTTCGGAGGTTGGTTGGAAGAAGTCTGGGAAATTATGTTGAAGATAAGATTCGGTCTCCCAGGTCGCTTCTTCTTCAGTGTGATAATTCCACTGAATCTTGAGCATCCTAATGGTTTTCCTTCTGGTGCTCCTTTCTTTGGTATCTAGCACTCTAAGGGGATGTTCTATATAGGTCAGATCAGGTTCGATTTTGATGGCTTGGGAATCGATGATTTTGGTAGGAATCTTAACACATTTCCTAAGTTGGGATACATGGAAGATGTTATGGATGGCCGCTAATTGAGAGGGAAGTTGAAGGCGGTAAGCTACGGGTCCACAGATCTCAAGGATTTCAAAAGGTCCGATGTATCGAGGAGCAAGTTTCCCTTTTACGCCAAACCTTTGAATACCTCGAGTAGGAGATACTCGAAGATACACAAAGTCTCCGATTTGGAACTGTAATGGTCTCCTTCGTATATCAGCATAGCTTTTCTGTCGAGATTGGGCTGCCTTTAGATTGTTCTGGATAATCTTTACTTTATCTTCTACTTCAATGACCAGGTCGGGTCCAAAGATTTTACATTCACCGGTTTGTGACCAATTCAAAGGTGTTCGGCAGTGGCGACCGTACAATGCTTCGAACGGGGCCATCTTAAGACTAGTCTGATAGCTGTTATTGTAAGAAAATTCCGCCAGTGACAAGCACTTATCCCAATTCTTGTCATATTGAAGGACACAGGCTCTAAGCATATCTTCCAGAATCTGAGTTACCCTTTCAGTTTGTCCATCTGTTTGAGGATGATATGCAGAGCTTCGAATTAACTTAGTTCCGAGAGCATGTTGAAGTTGCTCCTAGAACTGAGCAATAAATTGTGCTCCACGATCGGAAATGATCGTCTTAGGTATTCCATGAAGGCGAACAATTTGATCCAAGTAAATCTCAGCATACTTCTTGGTTAATCGATCAATGATTACCCAAATAGAGTCATGCCTCAGAAAAGTATTGGGTAAACAAACAATAAAGTCCATACTGATATCCTCCCACTTCCAAGAGGGAATAGGTAGAGGTTGAAGGATACCAACAGTCTTCAGATGACTGGCTTTGACTCTTTGGCAGATATCACATTCTGAGACATACTTGGCAATTTCCCATTTCATACGAGTCCACCAAAAGTTTTGTTTCAGATCCTGGTACATCTTCGTACTGCCAGGGTGCATAGAAAATTTGGATAGGTGGGCCTCGTCCATTATTTTGTTTACAGAGTTTATGGTCTTTAGGTACAACGATACGTTCGTTGAACCATAAAACTCCTTCTGGGTCTACTCGAAAGCATTTATACTTTCCTTCTTCTTGTGTTATCTTCTGTTTAATGATTCTGACTCCTTTATAGCGCTGTTGAGCTAGAACAATGTTATCTCTAAGCGTGGCTTCAATTGAGAGATGGTTCGAGTCACCTTGGGGAATGATTTCTAGATTGAGCTTTCTCATTTCCTAGCAAAGAGTCCCATTGAAAGCTTCTACAGATAAGCAAGAGCAATGTGTCTTGCGACTGAGTCCATCTGCAATGACATTAGCCTTGCCTGGATGATAATGTACTTCCAAATCATAATCTTTGATAAGTTCTAACCAGCGTCTTTGCCTCATATTCAAATCTGCTTGTGTAAAGATATGCTTGAGGCTTTTATGATCCGTGTATATATGATAGTTCGTACCCATCAGATGATGTCTCCAGATTTTTAGGGCATGAATGATAGCTGCTAGTTCAAGATCATGCGTAGGATAGTTCTGCTCATGAACCCTGAGTGCTCGTGATGCATATGCAATTACTCGGTTGTCCTGCATAAGTACACAACCAAGTCCGGTTCCTGATGCATCACAATAGATGTCAAAAGATTTTGATACATCTGGTTGAGCTAAGACTGGAGCAGTAGTAAGATGATCTCTGAGAGTGTGGAATGCATCATCACATTTTTGATCCCAAGAGAATTTAACACCTTTCTTTAGTAGTTCGGTCATAGGTTTGGCTATTCTGGAGAAGTCTGGAATGAAGCGACGATAATAGCCAACTAGACCAAGAAAACTACGGATCTCATGGACTGTTGTGGGAGGTCTCCAATCCATCACTTCTTGTACTTTGCTGGGGTCAACGGATATACCATCACCCGAGATGGTATGGCCCAGAAATTTCACTGTATCTAACCAAAACTCACACTTGGAGAATTTAGCGTATAAATGATGGCCTCTTAATCGCTGAAGAATGACATGAAGATGTTTGGCATGATCTTCTGGATTTTTAGAATAGATCAAGATGTCATCAATAAAGACCACAACAAATTTGTCAAGTTCTTTCATGAAGACAGAATTCATGAGATACATGAAATAGGCGGGAGCATTGGTAAGACCAAATGACATGACTAGGTATTCATATAGACCATATCGAGTGGAGAAGGCCGTTTTTGGAATGTCACTTGGCCGGATCTTAATTTGATGATAACTGGAACGAAGATCAATTTTAGAAAACACTTTAGCTCCGGCTAGCTGATCGAAGGGAATATCAATGCGAGGTAGGGGATATTTGTTTTTGATAGTTACCGCAATGAGAGGACGGTAGTCCATACATAGCCTTAAGCTATTATCTTTCTTTTTCACAAATAAGGCTGGACAACCCCATGGTGATGCACTCGGACGAATGAAACCCTTGTCTAAGAGGTCTTGGAGTTGGATTTTTAACTCGGCCAACTCGTTAGGAGGCATACGATAAGACCTCTTAGAGATAGAGGTTGTGCCAGGTTGGAGTTCTATGATAAACTCGATATCACTATCTGGGGGCATTCCAGGCAAATCGTCTGGAAAGACATCTGGATACTCACAAACGATAGGGATATCCTTTAACTTAATCCCTGATGCAGCATAGGTGCAAGAGTTGAGGTACCTCGGTTGTGGAAGATAGAGGATGGTAGGTTCATGCTCAGGTGAATCTATCTCCACAGTTCGAGAAGAGATATCTAAAGACACATGGTGCTGGGTCATCCAATTCATACCTAAAAGAACATCCATTCCTTCTAGGTCTAGTAATAGTAAATCTGTCCTCATCAGATTTTTACCCATTTGAATTGGCACGCTTCTACAAACTTGGTTTGAGAAGATTTTACCACTAGGAGTTGTTATCATATATACCCCACTAACAGGATAAAGATCCAGGCCTATTTTAGTTCCAAACTTTGCACCAAAGCTATGGGTGGCACCAGTCTCAAAAAGAACGATTACTAGGTGATGGTTGATAGAAAATGTACCCGTCATTATTGGTGTCCCTTCGGGGAGTTCGGAGAGAGTGGTGAGGTTCACCCTTTCTTGACGGACCTGGACCATCTGCCTCTTGCCGTTGCTCTTGCTGGTTGGACTGGAGGTTTGCCCTTGGAAAGATTTCCTAGGTTGAGGGCAATCCTTAATGAAATGGGACGGGCTTCCGTAGTTGAAACAACGATAGTTGTTGTTTCCTTGGTTGGCTGGCGGAAAGCTCGGCCGCTGACCTTGTTGTGGTTGCTGATGAAATTGTGGGATCGGTGGTCGGTTGAAGCGTGCCTGTTGGGGTGGTCTGGCTACCCATCTGCCAGGCAAATTGCCTCGAGGCGGGGCTCGAGGGGCATTGCTCGGGACCAATCGATACCTTAACGATTGCGTAGTTGCAGGCCCTATAGGTGCCTTCCGTTTCTTTTCTGCTCTGTGGGCTGAAATAAAATTTTCCTGAGTAATGGCCATGTTGACCAACTCATTAAAATTGTCGGCCCTTACCAAATTCAATTGTTCTTTAAGTTTGGTATTCAGGCCTCGGCGAAAATGATCTCTTTTGCGAGCATCACTATCCGCATGGTATCCCGCATATTGGCACAAGTGGTTGAAAACTTGTGCGTATTGCATGACGGTGCGGGTTCCCTGAGTCAGGTTCAGGAATTCATTGAGCTTTCGCTCAATGAGTCCCTCGGGTATATGATGCACTCGAAAGGCGGTCCAAAACTCTTCCCAGGTGACGACATGATCGGCAGGCTGCATGGCGTAAAAATGATCCCACCATAAGCGAGCTGTGCCACGGAGTTGCTGGGCTGCAAAAAGCGCCTTGTTCTCATCCGAACATGGGGCAGACAATAAAGCGAACTTGGACTCAATGGTACGGAGCCAAGCATCGGCGTCCAGAGGCTCATCTGCCTTATGAAATAGTGGAGGCTGGGTACTGAGGAAGTCTTGATAACTGGCCGATGGAGGTTCGTCTCGGCCTTGGGATTGCTGATGGAAGTGGCCTATTTGAGCCTGCACAAGCTAGTTGAGGAGTTCTGTTTGTCAGGCCATAACCTCAGCCAGATTTGGAGGTGGCGGTGGCGGTTGCTGAGATCCACTAGCCTGATCTGCCTGTAATCCTTCCGGGGTCCCACGAGTAGCTCCAACCATCTGAAATAAAGGAGATATCCATTATCAACCATATTCTTACTCCAATTTCAGATGATATACAATTACCAAATGGAAATATAAATTATATGCTCCATTCAATCCACTCAGATCAGATGCAAGGATATTGAGCAAGATAATAAAACACAAGATTTGGATTACTACTTAAACACTGGTGATCCTTACATCTTACATCAGCGCACTTAAACCACTACAAGCCATTGCCTAAGTACACATGCCACATATACAACAAGTGGCTCTAGATCTAGGTAGACTACACACTACCTATATCACATCTTTCTACACTAACTACAACTAGACTATCACCCACTCAACAAAAACTAAAAGTCATCAAAGTTGCCCACTGATGACTGACTGCCAGAAGAAGAATGATGGGGACTGATAACAGGATCTCTGTGCTCAGAATCGATCTCGGAGACTCCTTCAATTTCTTCAGGATCTTCTTCTTCTGCAGGAGTGTAACACCCTAAGGTAAAATTTCGAGATCTATAATGAATTTAATTGGGCTCCAGTAATTTTCTAAGGATTTATTTTGCCTAGCTTGCATTTATTTGTAATTTAATTCACAAAGAATAAAAATTTATTTAGTTTCAACATGTTTGTGCATTCATGCTGGTGCATAAGTTTTATTTGGTTTAGTGCATAGGGGTTAAATTCAAATTTGAGTTGAATTCAAATAGAATCGAGTTGGTTTGAAAAAAAAACGTAAAGGAAGGAAACAGGAAGGTAGGTCAGTCATTCTTTCTATTCTCAGTCATTCCTTCTTTTCTCTCAGTCATTCCTTCTTTTCTCTCAGTCATTTCTTATATTCCCAGTCATTCTTTATATTCTCAGTCATTCCGTCTATTCTCAGTTATTCCTTCTATTCTCAGTCATTCCTTCTTTCTCAGTCATTTCCCCAGCTCGACCCCACCTGTCGGCCCCTTCTTCCTCCTTCCTCTACCGGCCGCGCAACGGCCCCCGAAACTTCCGGCGAGCTCTCTCGCTTCGGGCCCGCCCGCCAATGTGGGCCGCTGCCCTACAAGAAGGTTCCGCGCCCTAGAACCCTAAACCTAGCCGCAGCAGCACCTCTGAAGACCCGCAGCGCCGCCGCCTCCTTCTTCCCTCCGCCGTGCAGACGCCTCGGCCTCACCGCCGACCAGCCGTTCCGCTGCACCCCGGACCACCACAACCCCAGGGTCCGCTCCCTCTCACCATCCCGAAGCTCCGCGAGCCCAGCATCGAAGCCCTACGCCTCGGCATCGACCGAATTTCCCGAAGGAACCTTCGACGGTGAGCCGCTCCGCCGTCGGAATTCCTCATCGTCGTTGCATCCTGATCCGTCTTAACCCCCTGGTTGCCTCCGCAGGGAGTTCCCCGACCGATCCGCGCATCCAAGGGACCTCGAGCCTCTCCGCAGCAGCCTTCCCCACGAGCGCCGCCCGTCTCCGCCGCTCGGACCTCGTCGCCGACCATGTGCGCTGTTTCACCGACCAGTTCGGGCCCTCGGTGAGCATCAGCACGTTCCCCTCTCCCTCTTACGCTAGCTAGCATGAACCGTAGGCCGCACCTGAAGTCGCGACGCCGTCGCCGGCGTGCGCCGCCGTGCAGACCCGCCGTCCCCGCGAGCCCAACCAGATCGGACCAGTCCGATCCGGATCGGACCGTCCGAACCCCGCTGTTCAGATCGGACCGTCCGAACCGGAATGCGTTCGAACCGTTCGATTTAGATCCAACCGCCCAGAGTAGAAGCCGCGTATCCCTTCAGCCATGGCAGTTTTGTTAAAGAGCCCCTGAACTTCCTTGGAATCAACCCGCAGTCCACCTTCTTTCAAAGAAATTCCAGCTAGGTCCTGTTTTTCGCACCGGAGCCCTTGAGTTATCTGGAAATTGGGTCCGCCGTCCAGGTCCTGTGTTTTCACGGGTTAGGCCCAGGACTAGCCTTTAATTACATTGAGGTCCCTAGTTTTTTGCCCAGAACCCTCCTGGAAGTTCTGTTTTCTCGCAGAAAGGTCCCTGGATCTTGTTTCAAGCGTAGATTTCGCGTCTTAGCTCCGTTTTAGGTGTTCTTATTGTCCACGCGATCGTTGTAACGCGTCGAATAGTTCTAGCATAGTTTTGTATGTGGTTTTGATTAAATGTTGTACTGTTTGTTATCCTTTGTCTTTGTATGCATGTATGTGTATGTGTTGGACCATGTTTTGGCGTTGCGATCGTGAGTAGACGCTGAGCCTTTGGACCAGTACCAGGAGCCACCATCTTCTGAAGCTTTTGAGCAGCAGCAGGAGAACTTTGAGAAAGGCAAGTATAACATGAACCTCCTATCACTTCTAAATACAAATGTCATATTGCATTTTAATTCTGTATGCCTATAAGGACTTTCCTAGCCACTTTATATCCTTTATATATATCCTTTGGGTTGCATTTTGGTTAGTTGTGCTAGGTTGCTGCGCTATAACAAACTTGGTCCTTTTTAATTAAATTTGATTAATGGTCTTATGCAACTTAATCCTGAGCGTGGCTCACGTCTCCGTAAAAGATGTTTTGTTAGAAACTTGGTTTAGGGGGCCAGCACGGTGCTTAGTGCTTGGTTGGCCACTCTCCATAAGGACCGGTTCATAGAGCGACAACCTGGGACAACCGCGCAACCACAAGACTGGAATGGGACGGTCTTGACTTACTAATTAGGTCGTGTTGGTTTGGGAGTAACTTACCTGCGTGGGCAAGAGGGGCGGTAAGCTTCAATGGTCCCTGCTCCTCCAGCTTGGTCTGTGCTGTGTGTCTTGTACCCCCCCGGAGGTGGGCCCCATCGTCGCTGATCTAGAAACCTTAGCGGTTACACCTTACCAACGTGATCCTTTGTAACGGTCTCGTAGTGTGCTTGCTAGCCATCTCACCTAAGGAAGTGTGATGAACAACTAGCGTAGCTCACGACTTGTGGGTAAAGTTGTGCAACCTCTCGAGAGTGTAAAACTGATATGTCAGCTGTGCTCACAGTCATGAGCGGCCCAGATCCTCCTTTTGATTAGTGGGGTTATCAACCTTTGATTAGGGAGATTCCCCGGGTGGTGTTGGTTTGGATGGTTCTCAGTAGTTCTTAATTAATATTGATTAATTTCTTATGCAATTTGGGTTTATGGTAATTCATCCACTTATAGTAAATAGTTTTAATAAAATTTGCCAAGACTAAAAGCTAATGCAGTTGGGTCAGCTAGCCTAGAGTCTCATAGTTTGTGTTATACTTGTTGAGTACTAGTTTGTACTCACACTTGCCTCTCTACTCTTCTGCTCTATTTCGGACATCTTCGACTGCTGCTCAGAGCCCGGCAACGTGGACGACTACGTCAGTGGCTTCGACAACTTCTAGGCATTTGTCTCCCAGTCGACGTCCCTGTGGTGCCCCGCTTTACATGTATCTCTTTTACGCTTCCGCAACTCTTGAACCGATTCTTGATTCGGTTGTAATAAAAATATTCATTTTATAATTTATACGCTTTTATTCGTGACATGTGTTGTGATATCTTGATAATCTGTTGTATATATGCGTGACTTGATCCTGGCGCATATATGATTGCTCGATTTATGTTCTTATAAATCGGGTGTGACAGATTGGTATCAGAGCCGTGTCGACTGTAGGACGAAGCCTAGATAGAACTGGTCGAGTTTAGGACTTCTTTTCGCTTGCTCTGCTTCCGCAAAACCCAAACATTCATTTTTTTGCTTCTATTCCTTGAGTCTCAAGTCCTTGATTTGCTATCTCTCCTGTCTTTTCTGAGAAATAGCTTGAGCTTTCTGTAGACGTTGGCCTGAGTCGCCTAATCTTATAAGCTAAAACTTTAGATTGTCCCGATGAAAATACGCTAGAACGAGTGTGTTAGTCGAGTGGTGTGATAAACTCGACTAAGTTGTGAATATTGAATGTTTGTTATTGTGCAAATGTTTGATTTGGATTTTTGGTTGATTGCATAGTTAGAAGCAAGACTTGTTCATGCAAAACGACCTTAATACAAACCTGAACTAAATAATCAAAAGTTGAGTTAGAACGTTGGGGGTAAAAACCGTACATTCCTTTCTCTCTATTTTATCCTGTCAGTCTTCCTTCCCGAAGTTATACCCTATCTATCTCTTATAAATTTAGCTATGCTGCAAACAGATGGTGAACACCAGGCGCACCGATTCCGGTTCTGACCAGCAGGAGCAGAACAACCAGGGTACTGGTCAGCCGCTGCCGATGCCGCCACCACTGACCCCGGAGCAGTTCTTCCAGCTCCAGATGCAGATGATGGCGACCCTGAACAACACCGTTCAGGCTCTGCAGCAGATCCACGCTCAGCCACCGCCTCCTCCGCCGCCTCAGCCCCGTGACAGGCGTGTGGATTTCCTGAGAGGGCATCCTCCGACCTTCTCTCACGCCACGGACCCACTCCAGGCGGACGACTGGCTTCGTTCGGTGGAGCGCCAGTTGGTTGTTGCGCAGTGCGATGATCGGGAGAGGGTTCTGTACGCAGCAGGGCAGCTGCGAGGCTCCGCTCTCGACTGGTGGGAGTCCTACCCGGCTCAGGACCGCGACTCTCTCACCTGGGTCTAGTTCCGTGAGCGCTTCAGGAACCATCACATCCCTGAGGGCATAATGAAGATGAAGCAGAAGGAGTTCCGTGCCCTTAAGCAGGTAAAAATTGAAGGGAATTCTCTGCAATTTCTTTTGAGCTTCGATCTATCCTTGATCTCTTTCGTGAGCCTGACATATTGAGCGATTTCTATCCTTGTTATCTGTGTTCATTATTTCAGGGATTGATGACGGTGACGGAGTACCGTGACCATTTCCTTCAGCTTGCCCACTATGCCCCTGCTGACGTCGCCCGTGATAGCGATAAGCAGGAGTAGTTCAAGGAGGGACTGGATGATCACATCCAGTATGCGCTGCTGAACCACCGCTTCGACAACTTCAACCAGCTGGTTGATGCGGCCCTCAACACCGAGCGTAAGCGCCGGGAGATTGAGGACAAGAAGAGGAAGATGGCTCCATCCTCTTCGGGTAGCAACACCCGTCCCCGCTATCAGCATCCGCAGCAGCAGCAGCAGCAGCAGAGGCCGCCCCAGTAGTACCAGCAGCGACAGCAGTTTCCTCCTCGTCCTCCGCAGCAGGCAGGACAGGGACAGAGGCTTCCAGCGCCTCCGGCTCCACCAGCTCAGAGGCAGGGAGTGCCCACTCCTCCTGCCGAGCAGCAGGCTGCTGCATTTCCGCGAGTGTGCTTCCACTGTGGCAAGCCGGGGCACTACGCCAACGTCTGTCCTCGGAAGGCGCAGGCAGGACAGCAGGGGCGTGCAGCACCGCCCAAGGCCCCAGCTCAGGGCAGGGTGAACCACGTGATGGCCGAGTCAGCGGCCGAGGCTCCTAACGTGGTTATTGGTACGTTCATGGTCAACACCCACCCTGCTACAGTGCTTTTTGATACTGGTGCTACACATTCTTTCATCACCCAGTCTTTTGTTGAGCTTCATGGCATTCCTACTAGCACATTAAAGAGGTGCATGTTAGTATCTTCACCGGGAGGGCAGTTGAGGTCTCATGTCTTCTGTCCCAGAGTCAGTGTGGCCATAAGGGGGGTAGATTTCAGTGCGAATCTGATGATGCTAGACACCAAGGGCATTGATGTTATCCACGGGATGGAGACTCTTGCTAAGTGGGGAGTCCGGATAGATTGTGCTCAGGGGACTGTTCTTCTGTCAGCACCGGATGGTCAGGAGGTCACTGTTGGTGCCACAGAGCCTTCTGGATTTCTTCATCAGATGGAGGCTAGACCCACAGATGGTATTCGCGTGGTGTCTGAATTCTCGAATGTTTTTCCGGATGATTTGCCAGGTATGCCGCCTGATCGCGACATTGAGTTTTCCATTGATCTCTTGCCTGGCACAGCTCCTATTGCTAAGCGGCCCTATCGTATGGCACCTGTTGAACATGAGGAAGTTAAGAAGACTGTCGATGAGTTGCTAGCTAAGGGTTATATCCGTCGCAACTTCTCTCCTTGGGCTTTTCCTGTCTTGCTCGTAGAGAAGAAGGATGGTGCGAAGAGGATGTGCGTCGATTATCGGGATCTGAATGCAGTCACCATCAAGAACAAGCATCCATTGCCCCGCATTGAGGATCTCTTTGATCAGCTTCAGGGCGCTTGTGTGTTCTCGAAGATTGATCTGCGTTCGGGTTATCATCAACTGAGGATTCGTTCCGAGGATATCCCGAAGACGGCATTCACTTGCAAGTATGGGCTATACGAGTATACGGTCATGTCCTTTGGCTTGACCAATGCTCCGGCTTTCTTCATGCATTTGATGAACAAGGTTTTCATGGATTATCTGGACACCTTTGTGGTGATATTTATTGACGATATCCTGATATATTCCAAGTCAGAAGCAGAGCATGAAAAGCATCTGAGGCTTGTGTTGCAGAGGCTCAGAGAGCACAAGCTGTATGCCAAGCTCAGCAAGTGCGAGTTCTGGATTGACGAGGTTCCATTCCTCAGTCATGTTATCTCCAAGGGAGGTATTGCTGTGGACCCTGGGAAGGTGAAGGATGTGCTTGACTGGGTTATACCACAGACGGTGAAGGAAGTCCGCTCTTTTCTGGGCTTAGCTGGATATTATCGGAGGTTCATCGAGAATTTCTCCAAGATTGCGAAGCCTTTGACTTCCTTGCTAGAGAAGGGTGTGGATTTCTCTTGGACTGATGAGCGTCAGATGGCCTTCGAGGAGTTGAAGAAGAGGTTGACCACGGCGCCAGTCCTTACTCTGCCCGACCAGAGCAAGAGGTTCACGGTGTATTGTGATGCTTCGAGGGATGGTCTTGGTTGCGTTCTGATGCAGGAAGGCAGAGTGATAGCTTATGCCTCATGGTAGTTGCGCCGGCACGAGCTAAATTATCCCACTCATGATCTGGAGTTAGCCGCAGTTGTGCATGCTCTGAAGATATGGAGGCATTACTTGTTTGGGCAAAGGTGTGACATTTACACCGATCACAAGAGCCTCAAGTATATTTTCACTCAGAGTGAGCTGAACATGCGGCAGAGAAGATGGCTAGAGTTGGTCAACGATTATGACTTGGAGATTCACTATCATCCGGGCAAGGCTAATGTTGTAGCAGATGCTCTGAGCAGGAAGAGCTATGTTAACATGGTCGTGGCTTTTCAGATGCCTCAGGAGTTGTGTGAGGAGTTTGAGCAGTTGAGTCTGAGTTTCTTGTATCATACCTCGAGTGCAGCATTCGAGGCAGAACCCACTCTAGAGGCGGAGATCAGGCAGCATCAGAAGGATGATAAGAAGCTGCAGGAGATCCGTGACCTGATCAAGATTGGCAAAGCACCTCATTTCAGGGAGGATGATCAGGGTACCTTGTGGTACAAGGGTCGTATATATGTGCCGGATGTGAATGACCTCAGGAAGCTGATCTTGAGTGAGGCTCATGATACGGCATATTCCATTCATCCAGGCAGCACGAAGATGTATTACGACCTAAAGGAACGATTCTGGTGGTATGGAATGAAGCGTTCCGTTGCGGAGTATGTGGCTATCTGTGACACTTGCCAGCGTGTCAAGGCAGAGCATCAGAGGCCAGCAGGGTTATTGCAGCCGTTGAAGATTCCAGAGTGGAAATGGGAGGAGATCACTATGGACTTCATTGTGGGATTGCCTCGTACTCAGAAAGGGTACAACTCTATATGGGTAGTAGTGGATCGGTTGACGAAGGTTGCCCACTTCATTCCGGTGAACACTACTTACTCCGGCGCTAGACTCGCAGAGTTGTACATCTCCAGAATCGTCTGTCTGCATGGTGTTCCAAAGAAGATCATATCTGATCGAGGATCTTAGTTCACTTCACGGTTCTGGGAGCAGTTGCATGATTCGTTGGATACGAAGCTACGCTTCAGTACCGCTTATCATCCTCAGACAGATGGGCAGACAGAAAGGACCAACCAAGTGTTGGAGGATATGCTTCGAGCCTGCGCTATTCAGTATGGTACCAGCTGGGATAAATGCCTGCCATATGCGGAGTTTTCATACAACAACAGTTATCAGGCCAGTCTGAAGAAGTCTCCTTTCGAGGCCCTGTATGGTCGGAAGTGCAGGACTCCATTGTATTGGGATCAGATTGGCGAGAGGCAGGTGTTTGGTCCGGATATTGTTGAAGAGGCAGAACAGCTGGTACAGCAGGTGCGAGAGAACCTGAGGATCGCGCAGACTCGTCAGAAGAGCTATGCGGAAGTTCGTCGTCGGGATTTGACCTTCGCAGTGGGTGACCATGTGTACCTGAAGGTCTCGCCGATGAGAGGAATCCGCAGGTTTAATATGGGAGGGAAGTTAGCTCCTCGATACATTCGTCAATTCAAGGTGCTGGAACGGAAAGGTGAGGTGGCATATCGTTTGGAGCTGCCTCTCAGTCTCTCGGGAGTGCATGATGTGTTCCACGTGTCTCAGCTGAAGAAGTGCTTGAGGGTGCCAGAAGAGCAAGCACCGATAGAAGGGTTAGATATGCAGGAGGATCTGACCTACATCGAGCATCCGGTGAAGGTTCTGGAGACATCTGAGAGAGTTACCAGAAACAAGAAGATCAGGATGTACCTTGTGCAGTGGAGTCATCACACGGAGGATGAGGCTACTTGGGAGCGAGAAGATGAGTTGAGAAAGACATATCCCGATCTCTTTGCTAGCTAGCCTATTCGAATCTCGGGACAAGATTCCTGTAAGGGGGGTAGGTTTGTAACACCCTAAGGTAAAATTTCGAGATCTATAATGAATTTAATTGGGCTCTAGTAATTTTCTAAGGATTTATTTTGTCTAGCTTGCATTTATTTGTAATTTAATTCACAAAGAATAAAAATTTATTTAGGTTCAACATGTTTGTGCATTCATGCTGGTGCATAAGTTTTATTTGGTTTAGTGCATAGGGGTTGAATTCAAATTTGAGTTGAATTCAAATAGAATCGAGTTGGTTTGAAAAAAAAACGTAAAGGAAGGAAACAGGAAGGTAGGTCAGTCATTCTTTCTATTCTCAGTCATTCCTTCTTTTCTCTTAGTCATTCCTTCTTTTCTCTCAGTCATTCCTTCTTTTCTCTCAGTCATTCCTTCTATCCTCACTCATTCCTTATATTCCCAGTCATTCTTTATATTCTCAGTCATTCCTTCTATTCTCAGTTATTCCTTCTATTCTCAGTCATTCCTTCTTTCTCAGTCATTTCCCCAGCTCGACCCCACCTGTCGGCCCCTTATTCCTCCTTCCTCTACCGGCCGCGCAACGGCCCCCGAAACTTCCGGCGAGCTCTCTCACTTCGGGCCCGCCCGCCAATGTGGGCCGCTGCCCTACAAGAAGGTTCCGCGCCCTAGAACCCTAAACCTAGCCGCAGCAGCACCTCTGAAGACCCGCAGCGCCGCCGCCTCCTTCTTCCCTCCACCGTGCAGACGCCTCGGCCTCACCGCCGACCAGCTGTTCCGCTGCACCCCGGACCACCACAACCCCCGGGTCCGCTCCCTCTCGCCATCCCGAAGCTCCGCGAGCCCAGCATCGAAGCCCTACGCCTCTGCATCGACCGAATTTCCCGAAGGAACCTTCGACGGTGAGCCGCTCCGCCATCGGAATTCCTCATCGTCGTTGCATCCTGATCCGTCTTAACCCCCTGGTTGCCTTCGCAGGGAGTTCCCCGACCGATCCGCGTGTCCAAGGGACCTCGAGCCTCTCCGCAGCAGCCTTCCCCACGAGCGCCGCCCGTCTCCGCCGCTCGGACCTCGTCGCCGACCATGTGCGCTGTTTCACCGACCAGTTCGGGCCCTCGGTGAGCATCAGCACGTTCCCCTCTCCCTCTTACTCTAGCTAGCATGAACCGTAGGCCGCACCCGAAGTCGCGACGCTGTCACCAGCGTGCGCCGCCGTGCAGACCCGCCGTCCCCGCGAGCCCAACCAGATCGGACCAGTCCGATCTGGATCGGACCGTCCGAACCCCGCTGTTCAGATCGGACCGTCCGAACCGGAATGCGTCCGAACCATTCAATTTAGATCCAACCGCCCAGAGTAGAAGCCGTGTATCCCTTCAGCCATGGCAGTTTTGTTAAAGAGCCCCTGAACTTCCTTGGAATCAACCCGCAGTCCACCTTCGTTCAAAGAAATTCCAGCTAGGTCCTGTTTTTCGCACCGGAGCCCTTGAGTTATCTGGAAATTGGGTCCGCCGTCCATGTCCTGTGTTTTCACGGGTTAGGCCCAGGACTAGCCTTTAATTACATTGAGGTCCCTGGTTTTTTGCCCAGAACCCTCCTGGAAGTTCTGTTTTCTCGCAGAGAGGTCCCTGGATCTTGTTTCAAGCGTAGATTTCGCGTCTTAGCTCCGTTTTAGGTGTTCTTATTGTCCACGCGATCGTTGTAACGCATAGAATAGTTCTAGCATAGTTTTGTATGCGGTTTTGATGAAATGTTGTACTATTTCTTATCCTTTGTCTTTGCATGCATGTATGTGTATGTGTTGGACCATGTTTTGGCGTTGCGATCGTGAGTAGACGCTGAGCCTTTGGACTAGTACCAGGAGCCACCATCTTCTGAAGCTTTTGAGCAGCAGCAGGAGAACTTTGAGAAAGGCAAGTATAACATGAACCTCCTATCACTTCTAAATACAAATGTCATATTGCATTTTAATTCTGTATGCTTATAAGGACTTTCCTAGCCACTTTATATCCTTTATATATATCCTTTGGGTTGCATTTTGGTTAGTTGTGCTAGGTTGCTACGCTATAACAAACTTGGTCCTTTTTAATTAAACTTGATTAATGGTCTTATGCAACTTAATCCTGAGCGTGGCCCTCTGTGCTGTGTGCTTGAGTGGCTCACGTCTCCGTAAAAGATGTTTTGTTAGAAACTTGGTTTAGGGGGCCAGCACGGTGCTTAGTGCTTGGTTGGCCACTCTTCATAAGGACCGGTTCATAGAGCGACAACCTGAGACAACCGCGCAACCACAAGATTGGAATGGGACGGTCTTGACTTACTAATTAGGTCGTGTTGGTTCGGGAGTAACTTACCTGCGCGGGCAAGAGGGGTGGTAAGCTTCAATGGTCCCTGCTCCTCCAGCTTGGTCTGTGCTGTGTGTCTTGTACCCCCGGAGGTGGGCCCCATCGTCGCTGATCCAGAAATCTTAGCGGTTACACCTTACCAACGTGATCCTTTGTAACGGTCTCGTAGTGTGCTTGCTAGCCATCTCACCTAAGGAAGTGTGATGAACAACTAGCGTAGCTCACGACTTGTGGGTAAAGTTGTGCAACCTCTCGAGAGTGTAAAACTGATATGTCAGCTGTGCTCACAGTCATGAGCGGCCCAGATCCTCCTTTTGATTAGTGGGGTTATCAACCTTTGATTAGGGAGATTCCCCGGGTGGTGTTGGTTTGGATGGTTCTCAGTAGTTCTTAATTAATATTGATTAATTTCTTATGCAATTTGGGTTTATGGTAATTCATCCACTTATAGTAAATAGTTTTAATAAAATTTGCCAAGACTAAAAGCTAATGCAGTTGGGTCAGCTAGCCTAGAGCCTCATAGTTTGTGTTATACTTGTTGAGTACTAGTTTGTACTCACACTTGCCTCTCTACTCTTCTGCTCTATTTCGGACATCTTCGACTGCTGCTCAGAGCCCGGCAACGTGGAGGACTACGTCAGCGGCTTCGACGACTTCTAGGCGTTTGTCTCCCAGTCGACGTCCCTGTGGCGCCCCGCTTTACATGTATCTCTTTTACGCTTCCGCAACTCTTGAACCGATTCTTGATTTGGTTGTAATAAAAATATTCATTTTATAATTTATACGCTTTTATTCGTGACATTTGTTGTGATATCTTGATAATCTGTTGTATATATGCGTGACTTGATCCTGGCGCATATATGATTGCTCGATTTATGTTCTTATAAATCGGGTGTGACAAGGAGCTGGTACGGCAGGAGGTGCTGGCTGCTGTTGGAGTTCATTGATGTGGGCATGGGCATCATCAATCTCCAGGATGAGGTCATGAATCTGTTCTTGGAGGAACTCGATGATCGTATTGCGTTGGGTGATTATCGCATCACTCTCATTGATCTGGTCCTCCCGATGATGAATAGTCTCATTTCGAGCAGCGATGATCCCATCTTTCTCGGTCACCAAAGCTCGAAGTTAGTCAATTTGGGTGACTTGTCTATAAGCCTCCTTATAGTAACTTCACGCAGTATTGATCAACTGACCCATCTCGCGACGTAGTAGCAGTTGATAATGATGCTGCACACCCATAAACTGCATAGTACCCCGAAGTGCTTCCTCCGTGGAACCTTCTAACCTGTGACCTTCGGGGACTACTCTGAGGTTCCATTCTGGACCATTGGGATCTGTGGTAGAAAATATACAGATCGGCGGTCCTGCAGCTTCTCTTGGATGTTGCTTACAGAAAAGATAAATGGCTTCCAGTGCTGCTCCTTCAATGGTGTCAACTATTCGATAGCCCGTCACATCAACTTCAATAGGCTGCCATTGGGAGCGGAAGGGATGCTGAGGAATAGTAATTTTAACTCGACATTGGCGAACACCCTCTTCCTGATATTCTACTGCGTCGTACTGTGGAGGCTCAGTATAAAGGAGCGAACGCAATGACTCCCAAAGAAGGCGAGGGAAACCCTCCCAGTGCAAGGCATCTGTATGGAAATGCCCGGCCGGATCCCAAAAGATGTTAGGGAGGGCTGCCATCTGCAACAAGAATGCAAATGGTGAGAATTTTTTTTTACCTTGCCAAGAAATCACAAGATAAAGGAAATGAGATAATCAATTCTGATAACAGCAAAGACTGAAAATCAGATGGATGCCTAAGGTACTTAAGATACTCAACTTAGAACTACCATGAGAATCCTATCAACCCATTCTTAAAGATAAACAACACACTAATCATCCTTAACAGAATTTAAACAAACATTGCATTCTTTTGTTCGATAATGGATTATGCATGCACGTACTATTCGTCCTCACAAACAAAAACACTGTCGAATACCTTCGGACTTACGCGGTTAATTTCGGTGGCATACTCGTACGTCTCTCACTAATAACTAGTCGATAATTCCTACTCGTCCTAACCTCTTAATCATGGTTAGTGTACCTGCAAAAGACCACATATACATATCATGAACCTTTCATGGAAGCACGACATAAAAGCGTCCCCAAATATTACTGTTCTCTTTAGAAACAGCATCTGTACAATTACCGCCGTACAGACAACGTTAACATACGTCATCGAAACAACGTATTCACGGGGGTACCGCAAAATGCGGGGGTATGAACAGCGATCGCCATACCCTGCGTCGAATCATATACTCCCAATATGATCAACCTAAGTTGATATATTAGCAGCATCTCAAGTAAGCCACTGCTTGAGAAACAGCGTTCGGTTCGCATCACTGACGGGAAGGCTAACTCCCCAGTTAGCTGAGGATCCTTACCTTCTTACCTCACGATCGCAGGTGTCGTTACAGGAAGTAAGGTTGGGTTATGCATGAATTTAAGTTTTGACGGATAGTAGTGCTGCTAGTCAGAACTATCTATATATACATATATATATTGTAATAGCCACCTGTCAATTCCCATATACTTCCCTTAGGGCTTTGCGTTCTAAACATCAACCTTAGCGGATCCAACGTACGTTGTAAACTCATTTGTTGGCCAGTTTTATCCAGAAAACACTTTGTAAGAGCTATTCCAGATGTAAAAGTAAACCTACAGCTCTGATACCAGCTGTGGCAGAACCACCTGAATTATTCCGGCTCAAGTGCGCTAATGATTGCTATACAGCCGACAATAACTTAACGCACTTCAAACGGAACAATCCATTGGTCTGTCGGGTCTCCACCCGATACAACCACGGTTCAACGGGATCGAAGCAGGTTTACCTCGCACGAAGGCGAGTTTACAATCACAGTACCGCTCATCAACTTTTAATTTACAGATATGCAAATATTATTACAAACCTTGTCCAAACTTAAAGTAAAACTTATACAAAGAGTGTTTAAACCAACAAGGTTAACCGCTTGTCCATGCTCACAGCGGAAGGAAAAAGTTAAACACGCGACTACATACATCGCAAAGGTTGACACCATGCTCAGCCCAAGGCCTGGTGTCACTCAGGAGGGTCACTGCCAGCCGGGAATGGATCCCACTCCACGGACCAGCCATGTGGACCAGAGGTTGGCCACGCAGAACTATCCGTGGGGTTCTCAAGGGTGAAACCTGAAAAAGATACTAGCAAGACTGAGTATTCTAATACTCAGCAAGGCTTACTCGGGATTGGGTATACTTTAGCCCGTAACGAGACTCATGAAGGCATTGTAAAGGCTCTGGGTTTATTTCCAGCTGAAAAGCAACAAAGAGTATGATCTACTTTCAAGTTTTAGCTTTCATATTCTAGTTGATTATCCATTCTAGGTTAGCACCTACACTAAGCAAGCAAGGTAGAGATTATCATCCATTAAGATTGTTCCATCATTAGTTACACTTCTTACTCTATGTGGCAGAAGGAATAAGCAGTCTCAAACTTCATGAGAAACGGACGATTCTAAATCGAATTCAACCTTGCAAGGGTAAACCTAACCCACACGCTTGGAAAATCCAAAGATCATTCAGAAGCAACCATTTCCCTCATATTCCGGGTTATGGATCAGAGCCACCACAAGCGACTATAGGATCGTACGCGCACCAATTGTGCAGGATGTATGTCTGTAGCGCGACTACATGATCGTACTCCCGTCTGCCTTGCAGAACGTACTCCCACACGTCGGTGCGTGCAAACATAAAATAAAAGTCGAGTGGTGGAGACATGTCCATTTGCCGGGCCACTCAGGTACTAGGCTTACCGCTTTACCATATTTCATGGCGTGTGGCTAATACTTTCAAACGCTTAGCCACCATTACCACACACGGCGACCTTAACAACTTTTATCAAAATAGACAGGGTAAAACTCCAGGTCATGACATCGTACATGACCCTGTCCATCATCCTTATAGTGATTGCAAAATGGTAAACATGCAACTCCTATGTGGCGCGAGTGTCTAATGCGATAAGGACTCGGGTACAATACATTGGATCCCTAAGATCTTATGCAATTAGGGTTTCATTTCAACTCCTAGACGTAATGCAAGATATATATAATATAATAATGAAATTGTAATCAATTGAAATACTGGGGTATGCATCAGGGCTTGCCTTCTTGAGTGGGGTTGGGGCCAGGAATATCAGAGACTTCTGAACTTTGGTTCGGGGCTTCAGTCAGATCCTCAGTGACGTTTATCGGGTCTTCAGAAAACCCTTGGTCTTATCCCAAGACCAACTCGTAGTCTCCGTCATCGAGCGTCGTTGGTTCTACATGATATGCAACAATTTAATTGAGATGGTGCTTGAGTTAAAGATTTTATTTCACTATAAAGTTGCAATCCAATAATTAACACACATGAACTCATGAAACAAGGGGGGTTTAGTCCGGAATTATTATTTATAATTAAGTTATGATTATAGTATTGGATTTACTGAGAACAGGAGCTAAAACATTTGAATTTGAATTCAAATTTCAAGTTTAAATTCAAAACTTAGGTAAATAGAATTATAAAGTCTTGAAACTTTAATTATAGACTAATTATCAACACATTAGATTATGATAAAAAGATCTACTTAAATAAGCCTAAGGAACATGCTTAATTAATCTCGAATCATCTCAAATTTGAATTATCCAAATTCAAAAGAAGTTAATCTACAAAACAGTGCTAGGTTTGAAACTTTAACACAAGTTCACACATGACCTATAGAAATTACATATCAAAACTCACAAGAAAATAAACTAGCATGTAGAAGTTATACACAAAATACCTCTTAACCTTAAGTTTAAAATAGATTCAAAAGTATTTAGTTTCAAACTAAACTTCATTAATAAAAGTTGTAGGGTTTGAAATCTAGTTTCCAACAAAATTAGTTTGGCAATTTTTGGATTTTTCTATGGTTTTCTACGAATTTTACAAGGCAGCAGCATCAATCACATGAAATAATAAACCACTTGGGGGGGTTCTCGGTATTTTTGCGCCTGGGTCCCTGAAACACTAAAAACCCTTGCACTTTTGCCCCTGCCAGGCCCCGACGGCGGCCGGCCGTTCGGCTCCGGCATGTTCCCACCAGCGGCGAGGTCGCCGGCGGGGAGAGGCCGGCTTGGCACGACCAACAGGGCGTGGGGAGATGGTTGGAAGGGGTGGGGCTCAACGGGCAGGGGTGGAACACTGCCGGCGGCGAGGAGGGGCGGCGGCCGTGGCGGCGCGTCGCCGTTCCTGGTGGAGGGCCGGCGAACATGGGGATCTAAAGCGCGCAAGAGCACCAGGGGGAGATGGGGATGCGATTCCCTTACTTGAATTGGCCGAAGAAGCGGTGGAAGTGGGTTGTCGACGGTGAGGTCGAGCTCGGGCGGCTCCGGTGAGAGGCAGCTCGGGGTGGGGGCGATTCCGGCGAAGGAGGGCCGGGGGTTGGACCGGATTAGGTCGGGAGGCTAGTGGAGGAGGTGGGGAAGTGGTGGGCGGCTGGAATTTGGGCGGGGTGGAGTGGTCACGGCGAATTCCGGCGAGGAGCACGGGCGGGCTTTGGTGGCGCAAGGAGGAGGAAGAGGAAATAGGCGAGGGAATAGGGCTCGGGCTGATCTTTATAGGAGGGCACGGCGCTATAGAAGAGAGGAAGACGGAGGGGTAGTCACAGGCCAAGCTTAGGACGGCGGGCGGTGCCAGCGTGCTCGACGGGGTGGCGTGGCAGCCGCTCGGGATCGACTGCCCGACGTGGCACGGCGAGGGGAGAACAGCGGAGGTGGCGCGGGCGGTGGGAGAAGTGGTAGGGCGACACGTGGAGCAGGGTCAGGGTGGTGCAGAGCTGCAGGTGCTCAGGGGGCGGCCGGCGGCAGAGATCGCGCGCGCGGCAAAGGAACAGAGGAGCTCGGGGACTCAAGGAAGACGATGGAGGACCCGGTTGCAAAAAGCAGAAAATACAGGGACCTTACTGTAATGCATCAATAACTTTTAAACCAGTGCTCAAATGGAGATGGGCCCAAAAGCAAAAGTGTGTGGTTTTTCAAAATGTACAACTTTGCTTTAAGGTTCATCCATAGAAGAGCAACAGTTTTGACACTAACACAAATCTTAACGAAGTTTTCAAACTTTAAGTAAATCCTAGAGATAAAACTACACTACACATATTTCCTATGTGTAGTTTCATCTACATTTATGATTTAAACACAAGTTTTGGACTTTTGCAAAACAACCCTCATACTTTTAAATTCTACCCTCCATGTTCACCCATTTAGCACAAATGGACCCTAATTTAAATATAATTATATAAGCAACCCTTTTCCCTTAGTACTTAAATTGTTAAACACACTTTTACCACATTTTGCTTGTTACACTAAAGTTTAGGATATGACCACACTAATTACCTGAGTGTCACAAAGTTGCTCCTAGAATCGAGCGATGAATCGTGCTCCACGATCAGAAATGATCATCTTAGGTACTCCATGGAGACGAACAATTTGATCTAGATAGATCTCAGCATACTTTTTGGCGTTGTAAGTAGTATGCACGGGAAGGAAATGAGCGGTCTTGGTTAATCGATTAACGATTACCCAAATAGCGTCATGCCTTTGGGAGGTGTTGGGTAAGCCAACGATAAAATCCATGTTCATATCCTCCCACTTCCAAGAGGGAATGGGTAGAGGTTGAAGAATACCAGCAGTTTTTAGATGACTGGCCTTAACTCTTTGGCAAATATTACATTCTGAGACATACTTTGCAATTTCTCACTTCATACGAGTCCACTAAAAGTTCTATTTCAAATCTTGGTACTGCCAGGGTGTATAGAGAATTTGGACAGATGGGCCTCATCCAATATCTGCTTACAAAGCTTATGGTCCTTGGGTACAACGATACGCTCGTTGAACTATAGAACCCCTTCGTGATCTACTCGAAAGCACTTGTACTTTTTTCTCCTTGTGCTAACTTCTGCTTGATGATTCTGACCCCTTTGTCATGCTATTGTGCCAGGATGATGTTATCCCTAAGCGTAGTTTCAACTGAGAGATGGTTCAGCTACCTTGAGGAATGATCTCTAGATTGAGCTTCCTCATTTCCCAACAAAGAGTCTCATTGAGAGCCTTTACTGACAACCAAGAGCAATGTGCCTTGTGGCTAAGTGCATCCGCAACGCCGTTGGCCTTGCCTGGATGATAGTGGACTTCTAGATCATAATCCTTGATAAGCTTTAACCAACGTCTTTGTCTCATATTTAGATCTGCTTGCGTGAAGATGTACTTGAAACTTTTATGGTCAGTATAGATATGGCACTTTGTACCCATCAGATGATGTGTCCAAATTTTAAGTGCATGGATAACGATTGCGAGTTCAAGATCATGTGTAGGATAGTTCTGTTCATGAGTCCTGAGTGCTCGCGATGCATAAGCAATCACTCGGTTATCTTGCATAAGCACACAACCAAGTCTGATTCCTGAAGCATCACAATAGATGTCAAAAGGTTTGGAAACATCCGGTTGAGCCAGAACTGGGGCAGTAGTGAGATGTGCTCTGAAGGTGTGGAATGCATCTTCACATTTTTGATCCAGGAGAATTTAACTCCTTTCTTCAGTAATTCTATCATAGGCTTGGCTATTCTTGAGAAGTCAGGAATGAAACGACGATAATAGCCAGCTAGACCAAGAAAACTGCGGATCTGATGGACTGACGTAGGAGGCTTCCAGCTCAACACTTCTTGGACTTTACTTGGATCAACGGATATACCATCACTGGAGATAGTGTGACCTAGAAATTTAACGGTATCCAGCCAAAATTCACATTTGGAGAATTTGGCATACAAGTGGTGGTCTCTTAATCTCTGAAGAACAATATGGAGATGGTTCGCATGATCTTCCGGATTGTTGGAATAAATCAGAATATCATCAATGAAGACCACTATGAATTTATCGAGTTCTTGCATGAAGACAGAGTTCATGAGATACATGAAGTATGCTGGTGCATTGATAAGACCAAATGACATGACCAGATATTCATAGAGTCTATTTCTGGTGGAAAAGGCTGTTTTTGGAATGTCACTTGGCCTGATCTTGATTTGATGATATCCGGAGCGGAGGTCAATCTTAGAGGATACCCGGTCTCCGGATAACTGATCGAACAGAATGTCAATGCAGGGCAGAGGATACTTGTTTTTGATAGTTACCGCATTAAGAGGACGATAATCTACACATAGCCTTAAACTATTGTCCTTTTTCTTCACGAATAGGGCTGGACAACCCCATGGTGAAGCACTCGGATGAATGAAACCCTTATCAAGGATTTCCTGGAGTTGGATTTTTAACTCTGCCAGCTCATTGGGTGGCATACGATAGGGCCGTTTAGAGATGGGGGCTGTGCCAGATTGCAGTTCTATGACAAACTCAATATCCTTGTCCGGCAGGCAATTCATCTGGAAAAACATCTGGGTATTCGCAAACAAGAGGGATATCCTTTAACTTGATCCCTTCTATAGCATAGGCACAAGAGTTGTTGCATCCAATCCATGCCTAGGAGGACATCCATTCCTTCTAGGTCCAATAACAGTAAATCTATTTTTATCAAATTGCTACCCAACTGAATTGGCACCTTTCTGTAAATTTGATTTGATGCAATTTTACCGCTAGGAGTTGCTATCATATAGGCTCCCTTAATAGGATAGAAATCCAGGCCTACTTTTGTTCCACATTTTGAACTGATAAAACTACGGGTTGCACCAGAATCAAAAAGTATAATCACGGGTTGATGGTTTATAGAAGAAGTACCCATCATTATTAGCGCACCCTCGGGGAGTTCGGAGAGAGTTGTGAAGTTCACCCTCCCCTGGCAAACTTGTACCACCTGCTTATTGCCCTTGCCCTTGTTGTTCGGGCTGGATGTTTGCCCTTGGAAAAATTTCCTGGGTTGAGGATAATCTCGGATGAAATGGGACGAGCTGCCGCAGTTGAAACAACGATTGTTGTTGTTTCCTTGATTGGACGGTGGAAAGCTCGGCTTTGGGCCATGCTGCTGTTGCTGCTGGGGTTGTGGTGTGGGCGGCTGATTGAATCGAGCCTGCTGGGGAGGCCTGGCTACCCATCTGCCTGGTAGATTGTTTAAGAGCGGGGCTCGGGTAGCGGTGTTCTGGACCAACTGATACCTTGGTGGAGGCGCATTTGAGGGTCCCGTGGGTGTTTTCCGTTTCTTCTCTGCCCGGTGGACTGAGATGCAATCCTCTTGAGTAATGGCCATATTGACTAGTTCATTGAAGTTGTCGGCCCTTACTAGGTTTAGCCGTTCCTTAAGCTTTGTGTTTAGGCCTCGACGAAAGCGATCCCGTTTACGAGCATCAGTGTCCACATGATAACCCGCGTACTGGCACAGGTGATTGAAGGCCTGTGCATACTGCATGACAGTGCGGGTTCCCTGGGTCAAGGTCAGGAATTCATTGAGCTTTCGCTCAATGAGTCCCTCTGGAATGTGGTGCGCACTGAAAGCGGTCCGGAATTCGTCCCATGTGACAACATGACCAGCTGGCTGCATGGTATAGTACTGGTCCCACCATATGCGGGCGGTGCCGCGAAGTTGTTGAGCTGCGA
The DNA here is from genome assembly GCF_002211085.1 of Panicum hallii. Classification (NCBI taxonomy): domain Eukaryota; kingdom Viridiplantae; phylum Streptophyta; class Magnoliopsida; order Poales; family Poaceae; genus Panicum; species Panicum hallii. Next base: position 17,028,385 of record NC_038045.1, read on the forward strand.
AGAGTGCCTTGTTCGCGTCTGAGCATGGTGCAGACAACAATGCGAACTTTGACTCTATATGGCGGAGCCAAGCGTCAGCATCGAGGGGCTCATCTGTTTTATGGAACAATGGGGGCTGGGCGCTGAGAAAGTCTTGGTAGCCAGCCGATGGATGTTCATCACGGCCTCGGGACGGGTGGCAAAACTGGTTCATTTGGGCCTGTACTAGTTGGTTAAGAAGTTCTGTTTTCCATGCCATAACTTCCACTAGATTTGGGGGTGCTGGTGGCGGTTGTTGGGAACCGCTAGCTTGATCTGGCCGGAAACCTTCCAGGGTTCCACGTGTAGCTCCAACTATCTAAAACAAAGGAGATGTCCATAATTAACAACATGTTCTTGCTCCCATTTTCAGAAGATATACCGCCGCTAAACAGATATGTAATTCACATATTCTATTTAACCAACTCATTCATAGGGCAAGGATATCGATATGAACAACAGGACTCCAAGCTTAGATTTAAAGCAGAAACTGGTTATCCTTAACATATTACATCAGGGTGGTCTGATTACTATGGTCAAGTCATACGTACACATGCCACATATATTACAAAAAGTGGCCCTGGGTCCAGGTAGACTACTCACTACCTATGTCACAACATTCTACAGTAGTTACATCTGAAAGATCGACGATTTGGATGGGCTAGAAATCGTCGAGGTTGCCTACGGAGGACTGGCTGCCGGAAGAGGAGTGATCTGGCTGAGGGTTAGGCTCTGGGTTTCCGTGCTCGGAGTCGAGATCAGAAACTCCTTCAATTTCCTCCAGTTCTTCTACTTCACCTTCAGGTGCTTCAGGTATAGCAGGAGGTGCTGGCTGCTGCTGAAGTTCGTCGATGTGAGCGTGGTAGTCGTCAACATCAAGGATGAGGTCGTGGACTTGCTCCTGGAGGAACTCGATAATCATGTTGCGTTGAGTGATTATTGCATCACTCGCATTGATCTGATCCTCCCGGTGGACAATGATCTCATTTCGCTCTGCGATAATTTCCTCCTTTTCCGTGACCAATGCTTGAAGCTCTTCTATCTGAGTGACCCGTCGATCTGCATTTCTGTAGTGACCTTGAGCTATACCGGTCAACAGACTCATACCGTGGCGCAGCACAATCTGATAGTGGTGCTGGGCATTCATGAACCTGATGGTACCACAGAGCGTCTCTTCAGCTAAATCTCCCAGCATGTGGCCATAATGAGCTATCCGGAAATTTCACTCAGGATCACTAGAATCTTTTGCAGGGAATAGGCCGATAGGATGCCCGGCAACTTCTGCGGGATGCTGGTCGCAGAAAGTATGGATGGCCTCAAGAGCTGTGGTCTCAATGGTGTCGACGAGATGATAGCCAACCACATCGACCTCGACGGGCTGCCACTGAGAGCGAAAAGGGTACTGAGAAATGGTCATCTTAACTCTGCACCAAGGAACACCTTCCTCCCTATATTCCACTCCATCATACTGTGGGGGCTCGGTGTAGAAGAATAACCTAAGTGACTCCCAAAAGTGACGGGGAAAACCCTCCCAGTGCAAGGCATTGGTCTGGAGATGCCCTGCATGATCCCAAAAGACGTTTGAAGGAGCCACCATCTGAAGCAAGAATTCAAATGGTGAGATTTTTGAAGGATGCCGAAAACTCAACAAAGGCTGCCACAAGAATCCTATTGAAACCACACTAGAGATAGACAACACTCTATACGTTCTTAAAAGAACAACACATTTAATGCACTTACTTTGCTTGATGATGGATTATGCATGCACGTACTATTCGACCTCACAACCAAAAAAAATTGCCAAATATCTTTGGACTTACGTGGTTAATTTCGGTGGCATAATATTTACGTCTCTTTGTACTAACTAGTCGATAAGTCCTATTCGTCTTAACCTTTTAATCGTGGTTAGTGTACCTGCAGAAGACCATATTTATATAACATGAACCTTTCATGGCAGCATGACATGAAAGCGTCCCCAAACAGTACTGTTCACTATAGAAACAGTATCCGTACAATTTCCGCCGTACGGACAACGTTAGCATACGTTACAGCTGCAACGTATTCACGGGGGTACCATATAAAATGGCGGTATGAACAGCGATCACCATACCCTGTGCCGAACCATATACTCCCAATATGATCAACTAATCATTGATATATTGGCAGCATCTCAAGTAAGCCACTGCTTGAGAAACAGCGTTCGGTTCACATCACCGACGGGAAGGCCAGTCTCACTCAGTTGGCTGAGGATCCTTACCTTCTTACCTTCAGTTGAAGAACAAGACATGTAATATACTCCTAAGGTTTGTTGTGCTCGAAAGTAAATTTTTACAGAAAGTAGTGCTGTAAGTTAGAGCTGAACTATTTACATATATATGTTAGTAGCCACCTGATTACTCCCATATAAACCCTTAGGGTTTTACGATCTAAGCACCAACCTTAATGATTCTAACGCACTTTACAAATTCTTTTGTTAAGCAAATTTTATCCTGAAAATATTTTTAAGAGCTGCTACAATTTTTGTGCCGATTGTAAGAGTAAACCTACAGCTCTAATACCAGCTGTGGCAGAACCAATCCGCTTGAATTATTCTAGCTCAAGTGCGCTAGTCATCACTATAAAGGCGATACTAACTCAACGCACTTCAAACGAACAATCCATTGGTCTGTCGGGTCACCGCCCGATTCAACCACGGTTACACACGATCGAGGTAGATTTATCTCGCACGAATGCGAGTTTACAATCACACCACAGCTCACCAACTTTTAATTCACAGAAATATTAAACATTATTACAATTTATTTCAAACTTAAAGTAAACTTATACAAATATTGTTTAAAACCACAAGCTATGCAAGCTTGTTCAGAGTCACAGCGGAAGAAATTAACACGCGACTACCCACCTCGCGAAAGTTGACACCACGCTCAGCCCGAAACATGGCGTCATTCCGGAGGGTCATTGCCAGCCGAGGACAGATCCCATTCCATGGACCAGCCAAACGGAATAGAGAATGGACAGGCTGGACTATCTGTTTGGTTCTCATAGGCCATACCTGAAAGACAGACTAACAAGTCTGAGTATACTAATACTCAGCAAGGCTTAACCAAAAATTGGGTATTCTTAACCCATAACTAGACCATGGAGGATTGAGAGGTTCTTGTTTTCTTTTTTTTGCTGAAAAGCAACAAAGAGTATGATCTAATTTTTATGTTTTAGCTTTCAGATTCTAGCTTCATTAACCATTCTAGGTAAGCACCTATACTAGACAAGCAAGGTAGAGATTAGCATCTATCAAGATTATTCCAACAATAGTTACTGTTTTTACTCTATGTGGTAGAAGAAGCAAGCAGCCTCAATCTCTACGAGAAACGGATGATTCTGAATCGAATTTCATAACCTTGCAAGGGTAAACCTAACTCACACGCTTGGAACATCCAATGATCGTTCCAAAGCAACCGTTTGCCTTTCATTCCGACTCGTGGATCAGGGCCACCACAAGCGACTGTAGGACCATACGCACATAAATGTGCAGGACGTACGTCTGTAGCGCGACTACATGACCGTACTCCTGTCCGCTATGCGGAACGTACTCCCGCACGTTGGTGCGTGTGCGAAAAATCAAATTATGAGTGGTGGGGGGGTATGTCCACTCCTCGGCCGATCGGTTACTAGGCTTACCACTTACCATAATTTGCGGCATGTGGCTAGTACTTTCAAACACTTAACCATAGCTACCACACACTGCGACCTTATCAACTTTTATCCAGACAGACGGGGTAACCTTCCAAGTCATGATACCGCACATGACCTCGTCCATCATCCTTATAGTGATTGCAGAATAGTAAACATTCAACTCCTATATCGCGCGAGTGACAGGAAATCACTCGACTTCTGCCGGTTCTATTAGCAGAGCATCTATTCAATAAAGACTCAGGCACAATACATAGGTTCCTAGGATTCATGCAACTAGGGTTCCATTTCAACTCCTAGACTTAATGCATAATATAGATATATAAGTATAAAACTGTATAAGTGTAGTAATTTAAAATACTGGGTTATGCGTCGGGGCTTGCCTTCTTGAGCGTGGTTGGGGTCAGAGATGTCAAAGACTTCCGAACCTTAGTTCGGGACTTCAGTTAAATCCTTGACGACGTTCACCTGGTCTTCAAAAAACCCTTGCTCGGGCTCCTGAATTAACTTGTAGACTCCGTCGTCGAGTGTCGCTGACTCTACATGAGAGGCAATGATTTGTATTAGGTGGTTTTTGAGTTAAGAATTTCACTTCACAATAAAGTTACAATCTAACAAATTGATAAACACAACTTCATAAAACAAGAAATTTAAATTCAAACCTACCATTTGTATCTTAATTCAATTATCATAATTGATTGGATTAATTGAATTAAGTTAACAAGTTTGATTTTTATTTTGAAATCCACAAAGGCTATGGCCTTGAATTTTTGTGCGTAAGTTTACTTCTAACATACAAGCTTGCTATGAATTTTTCATAAATTTCTAAAAAAATAAACTAAAGAATTTGAATTAAGTTCAAATTTTAATTTTAAATTCAAACCTTAGGCAAAACAGTGCCTTAAATTCTTGAAAGATTTATTATGAACTACCCATTTACAGAACATCACATGGTAAAAAGATCTAGGCATGGAAACCTTAGTAACATGCTTGAATAAATTTAAACCATTTCAATCTTGATTTGCATAAGTTTAAATTAGTTCAAGCTAGAGTTCAGTACTGTAGGTGAAATTTTTAGACAAGCTTACTTATAACTTAGCCAAGCTACACACCAAAAATCACAAGCAATAGAGCTAGCATGTAAAAGTTATACTCAAGATACCCTTTTGCTATACTTTAAAATAACTCTAAAAACATTTTGTTTCAAATTGAACTCCAGTAACAAAAGTTGTAGAGCTGGACTTTTGCAGTACAACAAAACTGGTTTGGCAATTTTTGGATTTTTCTACAAATTCCTATGGATTTTTAAAGTTGGCTGATTTGAAATGGAGGGGTACTGATTTTCCATAGAAAGGCCCTTGGAAAGATTTCAATCCTTGCAATTGGGTCCTTGGCCAGGTTATACAGAGAAGCCGATCGACGGCGATCGAATTTCAGCGAGGGGGGTCACTGGCGGTGAGGAAAAAGTGGGAGAAAAGGTTCAGGAGCTCACGGCGGTCACGGGGGTGGCCGGTGTTGAGGAGGAGAGGGGCTAAAACGGCGGGTCAACAGCAAACAGGGGCGGGCGGCGGGGCTCCGAGGAACGACGATGGCGTTCCGGTGGCCGGAGTGCCGGAGGACGGTGGGGAAGTGGCTAGAAAGCTTCCACGCGATGATGTGGTGCTGGTGGTGTGCTTGGCAGGGGCTGAGAGGCGGCGGAGCGGCGGGACGACGGCGAGACCGAGCGGCGGCGGAGCTCGAGCTCACCGGCGTTGTGGTCTGGGCTGCTCGAGTGCGGGAAAATGAAATTGGACGGGTCTGTGAGCTTCAGTGGGTTGCGGCGGTGCTACTGGAGCACTGAATCATGGGTGGGAGGTGGCGGAGGCGGCTGATGACGGCGGGCAGGAGCTGCGGCGGAGCTCCGGCGAGGCGTGGCGCTCGGAAAGAAGGAAGAGAAGCAGAATGGGCGTGCGTGAGTGCAAGGGTGAGTCCGTGGGGAGCTTAGGGACGTGCTTCAAGTCGAGGAGGAGACACGGCGAGCGAGAGCTGCTGCTGGCAAGCCGGCGGGTGCGTGGCGCTCGGGGCAATGGCGGCGCGACGTGGAGCGGCGAGGAGAGGGCCAGCGCGGGTCGGTTGAGCGGCGGGCGCGGCGCTGGAGGGGCACGTGGCGCGGAGAAGAGCAGCGCGGGGCAGCTGGGGCACGGAAAAGCGGCCGGCGAAGGCGGCGGTCGGGCGCAGAGGGAAAAAGAGGGAGGGAGGGCTGGAGGTAGATGATGAGGACGTTTCTGCAATTTTTTAAAAAGTGCAAGGACTCCACTGTAAAGCCAAATTAACTTTCAAACCGTAGCTCAAATGAAAATGTGCCCAAAAGCAAAAGTGTAGAGCTTAGCAAGATCTACAACTTTACTTTAAGGGTCATCTTCAAAAGAGTTAAAGATTTGATTCTAATTTAAAACTTGGAAAAATTTTAAACTTTGGAGAAATCCTATTTTAAATCTACACTCCAATTGAATCCTTAGGGTAGTTTCACTTCTATGTGTGGTTTAAAAGTAAGTACTTGCTTCTTGCAAAACAACCCTTTATATATTTTGATTTTACCTACCATTCTCACACATTTTGCACCAAAGAACCTAAATTTTCCAGAATTACAAAAAGCCCCTTTTGCCTTTGCATTAAAGTTTTTAACACACATACAAAAGATCAAATGCACAAACTCATACTAGAATCTAGTATGTTTTCTTCCTAAGTACCTGAATGTCACAGCAACGCGTGGTGCATCATTGAGGCAAGGAGAAGGGACCAACCCGACAGATATCAAGATGCCGACGATAGTAACCGCTTCCCCACATTCACCTCCAACATCATCGATCGATCCTACCCCAAGGATTTCAAACCAATCGGCATCCCCAAGTACGACGGCAAGCAAGACCTGTATCAGTGGATTTGTTGCTACTCTGTCGCCATCAAGGTATCAGGGATCCAACTCCACCAAGGCACTCTACTTTCCAATAGCCTTGGAATCCGCACCCCTCACTTGGCTTGAAAGCCTTAAACCAAACTCCATCAACTCTTGGGAGGACATTAAGAGGGCCTTCATCGACAACTTCTAGGGATCCATGATCCGAGCAGGTACTCATCATGATTTGTCCTAGGTTAAGCAGTAGTTCAACGAGACCCTCAGGTCCTACACCCGATGTTTCTTCGAGATGCGAGCCACCATCGCCAACATCACCGACGAGGACTTCACTCGCTGCTTCCAGAACAGCCTCTTTTCGAAGCACACCTACCACAACTTCAGATGCAAGCGCCTGACTACTACCGTGGAACTGCATGACATGATGGCACGGTGGGCTGACCAGGAGGACGAGGAGAACAATCGCTTCCCTAAGCGCAACAATGACAAGTAGGGCAACAGCAACAACCACTTCGACAAAGGCCAATAGAACAACTCGGGAATCCTCAAAAACGCAAGTCAGACCAAGAAGTCATGGCTGTTGAGTGCAATCCGTGGGGCAAGAAGTCCGGGAACAATCAAGCACAGTTTGAGAGAGTCCTGCACAAATGATGCCCGATGCACCCGAAGTCATAGCATACGCTCTTCGAGTGTGTCAGCCTTTTCGCAAGTGACTCAATGCTCCACTCCTTTCTCAAGACGGAAAGCAGAACAATCAGGGGGATGATGACGAGGGTGACAAGTCGGGCGCACATGACTTCCAAGACATGAAGAATGTCGTCAACATCATCTTTGATGGAGACAGCGGCTTTCCCTCGAGGCGCGCGTAGAAGCTGACCCTGCGCGAGATTCTCTCTGTCGAGTTGGCCATACAGAAACCTTTGGGATACAGTGAGTTGCCAATCTCCTTCTCTAGGGAAGACCAGTGGACCAGCTTCTCTGAGCAAAGAAAATTCCCACTCATCCTAGATCCTGTCGTGGCAGGCTCACAGTTACCTCGAGTACTCGATGGGAGTGGCCTCAACCTGCTCTTTGCGAGTACATTGAAGAAGATGAGGCTAAACATCTCTAAGATGCTTACCCCCAGCAGAGCTCCATTCTACGGCATCGTCCCGGGAAACATAGCTACACCACTCGGTTCAGTGGTCCTGCCAGTCACCTTCGGAACGAAAGACAACTACCGCACGGAGTACGCGGTGGACTTCGAGTCATCATACACGCCATCCTCGGCAGACCAGCTTTTCCAAATTCATGGCAATACCTATCCGACCCGGGCACACGAGACTGTGCACGTGGCATATTGTTCCTAGGATACAGGATGGGATATGGCCCACGCCCTACATCTGTTGTAACTACTCGTAGTGCAGTAGAACTACTCGTACAATAGTGAAACTAGTCGAACACCGTACGAAACTATCCGAGAAGTACTCGGGTAGGATTCCTAGGCTTGTACCCAACTAGAACTTTCATGTAAACCTATCCCTCCAGACTACATAACGGCGGACAGGTACCCCCTCCAAACAGAGGAGATCACCTGATCACCATCAAAGGCAATACAAACCACACAGGACATAGGGTATTACGCTCTCGGCGGCCTAAATGTGTCTAAACCTTGTGTTCCTTTCACCTTCGAGTTCCTGATCTTGGTGACACCCTACCTACAACTCACCACCTCGGGGGTATCCCTCGATGGGTGTGGTGGTAAAACACTGATAGCTGACGCTCTAGGTAGGAGTGTTCATCGAGCATTCACTGGAGAATTTGATGGCATTGTTCAACTTCACCAGCGCCGTGCTCGACAAGGGCACAACTTTCATCTTCGGCTCCTAGATCTGCGTCACCAACAGCTTGGGTGGCTTCAATAGCCACCTAGTCGACTCAGGGAGCCGGAGGCCTCTACATCAACTCGAAGTAGCGACCTCGATGAGTTCATCGACAACCTCGACGAGCTGTTGCTTCCCAATCTGGCCCTACAGATTGAAAAGATGTCCGTTTTTGACGCGACTTCCACTCATGATGCACCAGAACTAGTCGGATTGGACCCAAACCGATCTGAGGGGACCACAAAATCTAAGTACCTCTCCCACTTGGAGGAGGACTTAGATCTGCTACTTAAGCTCAAGGATGTGGGAGCCACCGCTTGCCGGGGGCCTCATTTTTGACAACTACTCAGATTCCAATGAAGAGTACTCGTCGTTCAGTACTACACCTTCAAGCTAGACCCGAGGAGGATTTAGGGATGAAGGGACCACCACCCGTCGGGGGCCCCCGCTCTTGAAAACCACTCGCAACCCGATGGCCACACCGTATCGTTTTTGGGCAGCCATCTGGGTTTAACCATAACATCAACACCTCAAGGCCGTTTCGTGTACTAGAAGGGCTTTGAGCCCTCCAAACTACTCAATTACGAGTCCCACCTTGTGGCCTTCACGCAAGAACTGCCCTTCTAGGAGGGCAAACTTCTCTCTCCTATCGCGGAAGAGGGACAAAGGAGCGCAGAGCTACTCGAATGGAGCCTTACAGCTAACCACTCGTCGGTTCGTCAAGTCTGCGTGGCCTCCCTTCGCAACATGGAGGACGACGAGCTAGACCCCAAGTATGAAAACGAGCAACTCGCGGACATCTCAGCCAATGAGCCCACAGCTGACGGCCCCCAGGATGAAGACGAGGAGCATGACAGGATCCAGTGGGTGAAGCACGCCAAGCGTGCCCAGCACAGGTGGAACGCGAAGAATTGTGCTCGCGACCCAATGTACCAAAGGGATCTCAACAACGCTTTTGCAGCAGTTGTGGATCAGGAGTACTGTACGCCGATTGGCGCCATCATAGAAGTAGCCCTACTAGCTCAACAACTACCACCCAACCCTCAGATACAACAGCTGCAGTATCTGACCCAATGCGCGCTCGTACAATTTGATGGACAACATCCAGTGTCTTCCACTCGGAATCTACCCTCGAGGTCTGAGCGCCATGGCGAAACCACACTAATCAGTCGCACCCCCGAAGGAGGCCCTGCAAACCAGAGGAACGACAGCCGCCAGCGCAATGAGGGCCACCCGTCCGCGTGTGGCAACAATGAACAAGAAGTACAACAATCTACTCGCCAACCTCGCAAGCAACATGGCGCAAGGCCTCAAGGCCAAGCTCCACTCGAGGCCAGCCTACACGATGCTCCCATGATCGACCTCAGGCAGAAGATCAATGACAGTCGCGATGCGCAGCGTATTATCAAAGCAAGGAGAAGGGACCGTACCGGCAGGTACCATGATGACGATGACAGTGATTGCTTCCCCGCCTTCACATCCAACATCACCTACAAGTCCTACTCGAAGGAGTTCAAACCAGTCAGAATCCCCAAGTACGATGGTAAGCAGGACCCACACCAGTGGATTCGATGCTACTCCGTTGCTATTGAAGTTTTAGGGGATCCAACTCCACCAAAGCTCTCTACTTCTCGGTGGCTCTAGAATCCGCACCCCTCACTGGGCTTGAAAGCCTCAAGCCAAACTCCATCAACTTGTGGGAGGACCTCAAGCGGGCCTTCATCGACAACTTCCAAGGATCCATGATCAGAGCAGGCACTCACCACGATCTATCCTAGGTGAAGCAAGAGATGAACGAGACCCTAAGGTGTTACACCCGGCGCGCCACCATCGCCAGCATCACCGACGAAGACGTCATCCGCTGCTTCCAGAACAGACTCTTCTCGAAGCACATGTACCATGACTTTATACGCAATCGCCCAACTACTACCATGGAGCTATGTGACAGGATGGCACAGTGGGTTGACCAAGAGGATGAGGAGAACTACCGCTTCCCCAAGCGCAACCACAACAAGCAAGGCAATGGTCAATTTGACAAGAGCCAACGGAACCACTCGGGGAACACCTGAAAGCGCAAGCCAGACCAAGAAGTCATTGAGCACAATCCGCATGGCAAGAAGTCGGGGAACAACAACACCCAATTCGAGAAAGTCATGCACAAACAATGCCCGATACACTCGAAGTCGCGACACACGCTCTTCGAGTGTGTCACCATCTGCAAGTCACTCAATGCACCACCCCTCCCTCAAGCAGGAAAGCATAAGGACTAGGAGGACGACAAGGAGGGTGACAAGTCAGGGGCTCAAGGCTTCCAGAATTCGAAGAACGTCATCAACGTCATCTTCGGCGGAGACGGTGGATTCCCTTCCAAGTGTGCGCAGAAGTTGACCCTTCGTGAAATACCCTCTGCGGAGCCGGCCACATCAAGGCCTCTGAGATACAACAAGGTCTCGATCTTCTTCTCCAGGGATGATCAATGGACCAGCTTCTCCGAGCTGGGAAAATTTCCGCTCGTTCTAGACCCTGTCGTGGTGGGCTCACAGCTAACCCGAGTACTCATCGACAGCGGGAGCGGCCTCAACTTGCTTTTCACGAGTACTTTGAAGAAGATGGTCCTGGACAACTCCAAGATGCTCAACCCTAGCAGAGCTCCTTTCTACGGCATTGTCCCGGGTAACGCGGCTACACCACTCGGGTTAGTGGTCCTGCCAGTCACCTTTGGGATGAAAGATAACTACCACACCGAGTACATCAAGTTCGAGGTGGCGGACTTCAACTCATCTTATCATGCCGTCCTTGGCAGACTGGCACTAGCCAAATTCATGGTTGTGCCCCACTACATCTACCTGCTACTTAAAATGCTAGGCAAGACAAGCATACTCACACTCTGCGGCGACCTGAAGAAGTTGTACGACTGCGATCAGGAAGCGATCAAGTATGCCACGACATCACATGTGCCAGAGCCATCTGCAGAAGTACTCGTGGCCGCACAGAAGCTGTTCAACTCAGAGATGGAGATCTGCAACCAGCGGCCTAGCCAGTCGAGGGTTCAACCCAACCCCAGCGATGTCGGCATCAAGGCCATCCTAGTGCAAGAAGGTGACCCGTCCAAGATTGCTTTGATCGAGGGCGACTTAGGTGACAAATAGGAAAGCGCGCTCATCAGCTTTCTTAGGGCTAACCGAGACATATTCGCGTGGAAACCAACAGATATGCCAGGGGTGCCCTGTGGCAGAACGAACCTGAATTATACCGGTTAAAGTACGCAAGTCCACTCCAGAGGGCTCCAACGTACTTCAAATGGTATAATCCCTTGGCCTGTCCGGTAACGTCCCGATAAACCACCGATACAGGATCAAATAAGGTTACCTCACACGAAGGTGAGTCCAGAGATACAGTCACCATCATATTTTACATCACCGGAAATTACATTACAAGAGTTTCCAAAGGTAGTACGAAGTTCCAAATTTAGTAAAACTATTACAAACTGTTAAAGTTATGGTTTTTGGCAGCGGAAAACATACGCGACAATTCACAACACGTCGTCAAGATGGATGTCATGCTAAGCCCGGGCACGACATCACTCGGTATCATCAGTGTTGGCCGGGGACGGATCCCATTCCATGGACCAACCATCTGGAAGAGCACAGGGCCAAGGCAAGGGAAGAGTAGGATCTTCAAAGACATTACCTGAAAAACAAGTAACTAGCAAGACTGAGTATACTAATACTCAGCAAGGCTTACCCTTCTCATGGTATACTTAGCCATGTAACTAGACTTATGAAAGCTTATAATGGTTCTGGGTTTAATTTCAGCTGAAAAGCAATAAAGAGTAGATCCTTAATTTCCACTTTTAGCTTTTAGATCCTAGTTGATTATCCATTCTAGATAAGCACCTATAACTAAGCAAGCATGGTATAATTTTTGGTCAAACATCATCTTTGATAACCATATAGTTGCTCTTGTTACTCTATGTGACAAAGGGATCAAGCAGTCTCAATCTCCGCGAGAAACGGACAATTCTGAATCGAATTTCAAACCTTGCAAGGATAAACCTAACTCACACGCTTGGAACACCAAAGGGTCGTTCCGAAGCAACCGTTTGCCTTTCATTCCGACTCGTGGATCAGATCCACCACAAGCGACTGCAGGACCATACGCACTTCCAAAGTGCAGGACGTACGCCTGTAGCGCGACTACATGTCCGTAGTCCTGGTTGCCCTTGCAACATGTATTCCTACACGTCGAATCAAGTAACCAGAAGAAGCAAATACGAGTGGTGGGAGGTATGTCCACTCCTCGGGCCGATTGGTTACTAGGCTTGCCGCTTACCCAAAACTCACGGCATGTGGTTAGTACTTTCAAACGCTTAACCCTGATCACCACACACTGCGATCTTATCAAATTTCAACAACACAGACGGGGTATCATCTCAACTATGATACCTCATATTCTTCCCGTCCGTCATCCTTATAGTGATTGCAGGAATGTAAACATTACAACTCCTATATCGCGCGAGTGATAGGAAATCACCCGACTTCTAGCGGCCCTATTAGCATAGCAGCTAGTCGGACTCAAGTTCTAATATTCAGTACATCGGTTCCTGGAATTATGCAACTAGGGTTCCAAGCAATTCCCTAAGAACTTAATGCATGGAAATATATAAATAGATATAGATTGCAGTGTAAATAAAATAGTGGGTTATGTCCGGAGCTTGCCTTCTTGTATAGGGTTGGGGGCAGTAGTGTCAAGGTTTTCCGAACTTTGGTTCGGGGCTTCAGTTAGACCTTCGACGGCGTCTTCGGGGTCTGCAGGAATTTCCACGGCTTGGTCTGCGATCAGCTCGTAATCACCGTCGGCGAGAGTAGTCGGGTCTACATGATATGCAAGGATATAAAATTAAGGGATGCAAACTCTTTTATTTTATTTCACAGTAAAGTTGCAATTTAAAAAGTTAACACTCAAGAACTCATGAAACAAAAAGGGTTTTAGCCTTGAATCATCATTTATATATAACTTATGACTATCGTATTGAATTTATTGAAAATAGGAATTAAAATATTTTAAGTTTAGATTCAAATTCAAATTTGAATTCAAACCTTAGGTAAATAAAATTATAAAGTTTTGAAGATTTAAACATAGATTAATTGCATACTTAATAGATTATGACAAAAAGATCTAATTAAATAAGCTTTAATGGATATACTTAGCTAATTCTATTATAAAACAAATTGAATTGTCCAAATTAAAAGAATTCAAGTTACAAAACAAAATTGGGTTTGACAATTCTACATCAGTTCATACTTAATCTGTAGAAATTGTATACCAAAAATCATAAGTAGCAAAGTTAGTATGTAGAAGCTATGTATGTTAAACTCTTTCACCTTGGATTTAAAATAGATTCAAAAATACTTAGTTTCAAACTAAACTCATTTAATACAAGTTGTAGGGTTTAAAATCTAGTTTCTAGCAAATTTAGTTTTGCAATTTTTGGATTTTTTCTATAGTTTGTTATGAATTTTACAAGACAGCAGCAGCAACACATGAAATAACAGTAGATTTAGGGGGGGTTTTGGTACTTTTGCGCTGGGGCCCCTGGGACAAGATTTCTATTTGCGGATGGGCCCCTGCCCGACCTTGACGACGGCCGGCCGATCGGCTCAAGTGCGCATTGGGAGGGAGTGTGCTTGATGGGCGGAGGTGGGACATGGCCGACGACAAGAAGGTGCGGCGGCTGCATCACCCTAATGTAATTTTCCCTAATTTTAATGAAAGTATTTGGGCTCAAATAAAATTTCCTGGGTTTTCTCTAATTTATCTCGCATTTAAAGTAATTTTATAATGCAAGTAATTAAAATTTATCATAGGATCAACTTGCTTGTGCATTCATGCTGGAGCATTGTTTTATTTGTGTTGAGTTGTAGGGTTTGGATTCAAATTTATTTGAATTCAACTAGATTTGTTTGAATGCTTAGAGTATAGAAAAAGAAAAGGAAAAGAAGAAGGAGAGAAAACAACCCAAACCCGAGGCCCAGCACCCCTCCCCTCTCCCCTTCTCGCTTGGGCCGCGCCGGCCCAGCTTGCCCCGTTCTCCAGCCCGAGCCGCGCGCCCGCTCTCTCCTCTCTCCCTTTCTCTCTCTGCCAGGCCGGGCCCGCGCGTCAGCGCCCCTTTCCCCCTTCCTCCTTCTTCCTCCCCGGCGCGCAACGGCCCCGAGATCCCCGGCGAGCTTCTTCCTCCGGGCCCGCACGCCAATGTGGCCGCCGCCCTACACAAGGGGAACCCCTACACCCTGGTGCCCCAGAACCCTAACCCTCGCCGACCACCAAACCCCAGCGCCGCCACCCCTTTCCTCCGCCGCGCAAGCTCCCTCGGCCTCACCGTCGAGTCGCCGTTCCGCCGCGCTCTAGATCACCACAGCCACCGCAAGAGCTTCGCCTCGTTCCCTAGAAGCTTCCCGAGCCCCGCAATTCCACCCCGAGCCTCTGCATCATCGGGATTCCGCGAAGAACCACCGCCGGTGAGCTATGCCGCTGCCCCAATTCCCTCGTCGCCGGCCGATCCCGGGCTGCCCTAACCCCCTGATTACCTCCGCAGGGACTTCCCCGACCGATCCGCGCGACCAAGGAACCCCGAGCCCCTCTGCTGCCGTCTGCCCGTGAGCGCCGCCCCGCCTCCGCCGCACGGCCATTGTCGGCGACCACCTTCCGCGGCAGCTCCGGCCATCCCGAGCCCTTGGTGAGTCTCCCCTCCTCTCCCTGGTTCTTTTGTGCCGGACCCCGTAGTCTTTGGCAGGCCGTAGCCCCTGGAACGCCGCTCGCCGGCGATGTCCACCGCCCCTCACCGTCGCGCGCGAAGCCCGAGCCCCTCTAGGCCCAGCCGTAGCCCCAGATTGTTTCCCCGTGCCTCGGTGGTGCTCCCTGGCCTGAAGTCGTGAAGCTTTGGCCCCCGGAGCGGCGGGAACGCCGATCTCCGGCGAGTCCCCGAGCCGCGCCGCCGCGGCAGCTGCCGGCGGCGTCGCCACACCGCCGCCGGAACCCCCCCCCCCTTATTCCCCTGAGCCGTCCGATGTAGATCTAGTGGCCCAAGTCAGTCCCGCGCGTGAGTCAAAGGGCAGCGTAATGGTCAGCGCCGGTAACTTTGCTAAAGAGTCCCTGCGCTTCTCAGGAATCAACCCGCGGTCCTCTTTAGTTCAAAAGTATTCGCAGCTAAGTCTTGTTTTACTCGTTTAGACCCCTGAGCTTTCCAGTTTTAGTACCCGCCATCCAAGCCCCGGGTTTTCACGTGCTAGCCCCTGTGTCTACCCTTTATTTACGTTTAGACCCTCGGTTTTTGCGCAGAACCCCTTAGAACCTACAGTTTTCTTACAAATAGGTCCTTGGATCTTGTTTCAAGCGTAGTTTTCGCGTCTTAGCTCTGTTTTAGGTGTTCTTTATATCCACGCGATCGTTGTAACGCGTAGAATAGTTTTAGTCCAGTTTCATGTGCTATTCTATTGTATTGGTGTACTGTTTTCTTATAGTTGCTATTGTTTGTACATGTGCGTATGTGTGGACTATGCTTGACGATCGTGAGTAGACGCGGAGCCTTTGGACGAGTACGAGGAGCAGCCATCTTCCATGCAGTTCGAGCAGCAGCCGGGAGAGTACGAGGAAGGCAAGTATAACATGAACATCCTATCACTTTTTAATACAATTTCATACTGCATTTTAATACTGTATGCCTATAAGAACTTTCCTAGCCACTTTATATCCTATATATATGTCCTTTGGGTTGCATTTTGGTTAGTCGTGCTAGGTTGCTGCGCTATAACATATCTTGGTCCTTTTTAATTAAATTGTTAATGATCTTATGCAACTTAATTCTGGAGCCGACCCTCTGTGCTGTGTGCTTGAGTGGTTCACGCCTCCATAAAATATGTTTTTGATAGAAACATGGTTTAGGGGGCCAGCACGGTGCTCAGTGCTTGGTTGGCTACTCTCCATAAGGATCGGTTCATAGAGCAATAACCTGGGACAACCGCGCAACCACAAGACTGGAATGGGACGGTCTTGACTTACTAATTAGGTCATTTTGGTTCGGGAGAAACTTACCTGTGAGGGCAAGAGGGGTGGTAAGCTTCAATGGTCCCTGCTCCTCCGGCTTGGTCTGTGCTGTGTGTCTTGTACCCCCGGAGGTGGGCCCTATCGTCGCTGATCCAGAATCCTTAGCGGTTACACCTTACCAACATGATCCTTTGTAACGGTCTCGTAGTGTGCTTGCTAGCCATCTCACCTAAGGAAGTGTGATGAACCACTAGCGTAGCTCACGACTTGTGGGTAAAGTTGTGCAACCTCTCGAGAGTGTAAAACTGATATATCAGCTGTGCTCACAGTCATGAGCGGCCCAGATCCTCCGTCTGATTAGTGGGGTTATCAACCTTTGATTAGGGAGATTCCCCGGGTGGTTTTGGTTTGGATGGTTCTCAGTAGTTCTTAATTAATATTGATTAATTTTTTATGCAACTTGGGTTATGGTAATTCATCCACTTATAGTAAATAGTTTTAATAAAAATTGACAAGACTAAAAGCTAATGCAGTTGAGTCAGCTAGCCTAGAGCCTCATAGTTTGTGTTATACTTGTTGAGTACTAGTTTGTACTCACACTTGCCTCTCTACTCTTCTGTTCTATTTCGGATATCTTCGACTGCTGCTCAGTGCCCGGCAACGTGGAGGACTACGTCAGCGGCTTCGACGACTTCTAGGCGTTTGTCTCCCAGTCGACGTCCCTGTGGCGCCCTACTCTTCATGTATCTCTTTTACGCTTCCGCAACTCTTGAACCGATTCTTGATTCGGTTGTAATAAAATGATTCATTTATGATTTATTTACGATTTATATTAATGTATTCGTGATATGTGTTGTGATATCTTGATGATTCTGTTGTATATATGCATGACTTGATCCTGGCGCATATATGATTGCTCGATTTGTGTTCTTTATAAATCGGGTGTGACATCGGGACTCCGGCGTTCCCGGCGAAGGGCCGGTGAACACGAGCAGGGGAAGCGCGCACGAGCGCTAGTAGGTCACGGGGAAACGATTTGTATACCTGGATGGGCTGGAGATCAAGTGGAGGAAGCTGTCGACGACGAGGTCGAGCTCGGGCGGCTCCGGTGAGCGGCGGCTCGGGGTGAGAGCAATTCCGGAGGAGGGAAGTCGGGGGACTGGGTTGGGTCAGGTCGAGGAGCTGGGGAAGAGGGTGGGGAAGCAGCTGGTCAAGTGAATTTGGGCGGGGTGGCGCGGTTGGGGAGAATCCCGGTGAGGAACAGCGGTGGCGGCTCGGTGTCGCGAGGAGGAAGAAAGAGCAAAGCAGTTGGAGGGAGAGGGGGTTTGATCGGGTTTGTAGTAGCGCCTGGTTTGCGGAAGAGAGGGAAAAGAAGAGAGAAAGGGGTGGTCACGGCTGCACCCAGGACGGCGGTCGGCGAGGTGGCGGCCGGCGAGCGCTCGGGAAGACCGTGGCGCGCGCGAGGCAAGACAGCAGGGCTCGGCTAGAGCGGCGGGTAAGAGCGGGGTGACACATGGGAAGGAGAAGCAGGAGGTGGTCAGTGGCGTCGAGGGCAGAGCGGTGGCCAGAGGAGAAGTTCTGCGCCGGCGGCAGAGACGGAAAGCAGAGGAGCAGAGGGGGTTCAGAGGAAGAAGAAGAGGGGGAAAGTCCAAGGACTGGTTTGGAATATTTGGAAAGTTCAGGGGCCTCTTGGTAAACTTAGAAATTCCCACTGAAATAGAGATCAAATGAAGAAAAGCCCAAAATGAAAGTTGTAGAGTTTTTCAAGCTCTACAATTTAGCTTTAGGGCTCAAGTTCAAAAACTCAAAGTTTGCAGCATTACTTGTTGAATTTTGAACAAGGTAGAATTTTGAATTACCCTTGTCCTTACCAAGGGGATTTGATCAAACTTTTGATATCTTTGCAAATGTTTAAGAAATGTCATGATGAATAGTACTTTTACAAGTAGGCCCTCAGGTAAACATGAAAGTTACTTTTATTCCACAGTTATTTTGCATAAAAGACCCTATGGCTTATGTTTATTTACAAATAGGCCCCTACTCTTAAGGGCTTATTTTACTTATGATAACATAAATTTAACACCTACTATTATATTTCTCCTAGGTTTCAAGGCTACCTTCCATTCCACCCATCTCACACTTAAAGGCCTATATTGTATAGAAATTACAAATATACCCCTAGCCCTTTGTACTACCCATACCAAACATGCCTATTTCACACTAGAATCTAATGTCTGTATTTCTTATTACCTGAATGTCACAGCCTTCCCCCCCTAAAAAGAATCTCGTCCCGAGATTCGAAAGCTGAATAGAATCAGATGATCAGATATGGGGAATTCGTTGGAAGGAAAGTTGGGAAATTCTGTTGAAGATAGAATTCTGTTTCCCAAGTTGCTTCTTCTTCGGTATGATGATCCCATAATATCTTGTACATTTTGATCTTCTTCCTTCTGGTGACCCTTTCCTTGGTATCCAAGATTTGGATGGGTTGTTCAATATAGGATAGATCAGGTCTGATCTCAATAGCTCGGGTTTCCACAATCTCCGTGGGTATCTTGATACACTTCTTAAGTTGAGAGACATGGAAAACATCATGAATAGCAGCCATTTGAGGTGGAAGGAGAAGTTTGTAAGCCACTGGTCCACAAACTTCAAGGATTTCGAAGGGTCCGACATATCGGGGTGCTAGTTTTCCTTTTATGCCGAAACGCTGAACACCTTTGGTAGGAGATACTCGGAGATATACAAAATCTTCTACTTGGAACTGCAGAGGTTTTCTTCTTTGGTCGGCATAACTCTTTTGCCTAGACTGGGCTGTCTTAAGGTTAGTTTGAATAATTCTAACCTTATCCTCGGCTTCGACAACTAGATCCGGTCCAAAGATTTTGCGTTCACCGGTCTCAGACCAACTCAGAGGAGTTCGACATCTGCGACCGTATAAAGTGCAAGTTTATGTGAAGCTTTTGAAAATCTAAAGTGCAAGTAAAAAGGGTATTTTTGTAATTATAGAAAAACTTAGGGTTGTTTTTGCAAAATGTAATTGGATAGGAGGTAACTTCAAAATAAGTGAAGGGTGGTTTAGTAAACATATTTTTCTTACTTTATCCCCTGTAGAAAAAAAATATATTTATCCGAAAATTGCATTTGAAATGTATGTGTTGAAGTGTGTAAAAATTTTGGGTAAAGTTGTGATAATAAGGATATTTAAGTAATTTTCTAAAAGTACAAGTCCTTTTATGCAAGTAGTTGAATTACAAAAGTAATTCTCAAAGTTACTCAGGGCTAAAGTATAAAACGTGCAGGTCATTATGACATGTCTATCATTATGACGTGTCATAAATGCTTGCATTTAGGTCCTAAATATTATGAAATTACACCCTTCAGGACAAAAGTAATTCAAATCCAACCTTTGTTCAAAATTTCACGTGTAAAGATATAAGTTTTGAGTTTTTGAACTTGGGCCCTAAAGCAATATTGTAGAGTTTGAAAAACTCTCCAACTTTAGTTTTGGGCATTTCTTCATTAGGGTTTTAGATTAATGAGAAATTTATGCTTTACAGAAAGGTCCCTACAATTTTCTGAATTTGCGCATAAGTCCTTGGGAACTTCTATTTCTCTTCCTCCTCTGTTTTTGCTCTCACTGCCATCTTTTTTTCCCACCGGCGGCGGCTCCATTCGAGTCCTTCCTTCCTTCCTCCCTCTGCTCGGCTTCAGGCGCTAGGCGACCAGCGACGCAGGGCGGCTCGGCGCAGAGCGCAAGCGGCGCAGGCGAGCGTGCGCGGGGCGCGTTGCACGGGCGTATCCAGGCGAGCGAACGGCGGCCCCAAGCAGAGCAGCTCAGGCGTGCGCAAGGCGACGGCGCGGCTCCAGGCGACGGCGCTGGCGGCTCAGGCGGCGCTGGAGCGCTGGCGCGTGGGAGCCGGGTTCCTGCACAGAAGCGGCGCGACGCAGGAGTGGGAGTGGAGCCCGGGACCAGGCGTGCGAGTGGAGCTGCGGCGCGAGGCTCGAGGCAGCGATGTCTGGGCCTCCTTTCCCCGAGCAAGCGGCAGTGGAGCAGAGTAGCGCGCAGGAGCGGCGCGGCAAGGCCGGGGCCCACGGGTCCGGCAGCGACGTGGAGGAGTAACTGTGCAGGGCAACGACGTGGAAGAGGAGTAGTTATGCAGAGCAACGACGTGCAGGGCAATGGTGTGTAAGGAGGTCGCACGCGGTATAGGAGGAGCTTCAGTGCGGCGGCTGCGAGCGGATCCGCACGAGAGCAGGGGGCCACGCATGGAGAACGTCGGAGGCCGTCGAGGAGAAGGCAGCGGAAGGCACGGCCCTGATGCAGGCAGACCACGGCCCTCGCGGAGACAGAGGTGGTGGTTATGGCACGGCGAGTCGGAAGGAGAAGCTACGTAGCGACACGAGGCGGTCGGGGTAGGAGTAATGCGGCGCGGGGTCGACGCGCAACGCAAGACCGGCGGCGGTGGTAGGCCGGCCCTGATGGCGTCACAGCAGGTGGAGAGGGCGGCGGAGTTGCAAGACCCGAAGGTCTGGGCGGATTTGGACTGGCATGTCTGTGGGTGCGAGCAGGAGTGTTCTACCGGTGGCCGGCTCGGCTCGATTCCGCAGGCGTGTCGTCCCATGAGTCCACGACATCCAGCAGCTCCTATTCCTCGTCGATCGCCCGAGCAAGACCACAACACCTCAAGAAAGCTCCTGGACTCTTTCATCGAGCCTCTTCAATCCCTGTATACCGGAACATCATCGCCGTGGCAAAGCCGACTACCGCCACCACGGGTCACCGTGAGGAATATCTCTCCGGCCATCTTCCACCCACTACAATCCCCTGGCAAGCTTCTTTGTTACCCACAGAACCTCGCCACTGTCGAGCACTTCATCGCCGATCCTGTTCACCGCGGGAATTCACTTTCCGCCTGTTCTCCTCCATAACTAAGGTTACCCCAAGGTTTGCCCTGATCCACTGAATCTTCCTAATACCGGCGACCCCTTTGCCGGAACATCATCGTTATCTTCCTATTCTCTGTTTTCCCCTACCAGGGACTTAATTGCTTTGATTAAGAAAGTTCTCGGGTGTTCTCTGTAATACTTCTAGAGCTTTCTTTATTTCAAATCAGTGATCTTCTACATTCCATAGAAATTCGTAAGAAGTTCATAAAAGTACAAAACCAGTTTTGTTTAAATCCCTAGGTCAAAATCTACAAGTTTTATGTTGTGATCTTGAGTTGAAAGTCTTTGATTTGTGGTCTAGGTTAAATATTAGGAAATGAATGCTTTATTTGTACCTTGTGTTATATGCATGTGTTGTAGCTGAAAGGTAAATCATAGGATGTATGTCTCAAGTAGAGATATGTGATATTTAGTTAATCCATTCACACGAGTACTCATATCCCTGCCATCAAGACTTTGTCCTTGTTTTGATTACCGTTTCCTTAAAGTCCTTTTCGTATAAGGATCCTTGTTAGTTCGTGTGTATCTGCTGCTTAGCTAATACATCTCTGCAGCTATACTTCAGCATCAGCTATCGGCTCGCCGCTAAGCATCCGTTTCCTCTGAGTCTATGATGTTTCTGTGTAACAGCTGTCAGCCGATGCATTTCTTTTGATATACTTCGACCATCGGCTGGTTAGCTGATACGGTTGTTATCTTTCTAATATTGGCTACTGCCAATACAATTCTTTTGTTCTGTCCTACATCGGCTGCACATAGTCAATGTATCGGAGATGCACACACGATCTTAAGATTCTTACTATCAGCCGATCCAAGCCGATTCTAGTTGTTTTCCATATCGGTCAAATATGGCCGATCAATCCTTAGTTTTCCCATCCTCATCCACACACTTCTATCAGCCGATTTATCAGTTAGGAAATTGGCTATATATATCTATCGGTCACATACCCTTAACCACACTCCAATCGGCTACATAGGCCAAAGTACACCACCCTAGATCAGTAAGCTAACACAGTAGACACGCCTCTGTTAGACACGACCAAAGCACGTCAATCGGCTAAACCTGATGTACCCTTGTCAACTAAGGCAAGCCGATACACCAACCAATTAGATAGACCAAAGACATGCTGATAATCCAATCGGCAAGATCCTCCCTTGATCTATCCTTGTAACACTGTACCTTTAATATTCCTATCTCTATCAGCCGTTTTAACCTTTGGTGAAACCAAACCGGTTAATCTCTTCTGCTCATATACAGAAACTACTCATGCCGATTTCTCTTCTAAACAGAAATCAGCAGATCTCCTAAAACTGTATAGAGAACTCCCTTCTTTATCAAATCTATCGACTGAACCCCTGTTGTTTTCAATCGGCACTGCTGTAGCCTTCAACAAATAGTCCATCTTAATTAGTTGTCCACCTGAAGCTCTATCTAAGTTTAGTTTCAGATCTTTTTGATTGTTATACAAGTAATATGTTAAGTGAATGTTGGATTGCAACTTTATCGTAAAGTAAAATAGCTTTATGTGCACACTTTGAATGTAATGTTGCATTGCATGTAGATACGACTACTTCCGCAGATGGTACCTACAAGATCTGACAGGAGTCTACAGAGGATATTCCTGAAGACCAAATGAACGTCACCCAGGGATTATCGCAAGCCCTGAACCAAGTTCGGAAGATAATAATACTAACATCCCTGACTCCAGCCCCAGCAGTAAAGGCAAGCCGCGGACATAACCCACTATTTTATTTACACTGCAATCTATATCTATTTATATATTTCCATGCATTAAGTTCTTAGGGAATTGCTTGGAACCCTAGTTGCATAATTCCAGGAACCGATGTACTGAACATTAGAACTTGAGTCCGACTAGCTGCTATGCTGATAGGACCGGTAGAAGTCGGGTGATTTCCTGTCACTCGCGCGATATAGGAATTGTAATGTTTACATTCCTGCAATCACTATAAGGATGATGGACAGGAAGAATGTGAAGTATCATGGATGAGATGATACCCCATCTGTGTTGTTGAATTTGATAAGGTCGCAGTGTGTGGTGATCGGGGTTAAGTGTTTGAAAGTACTAACCACATGCCGTGAGTTTTGGGTAAGCAGCAAGCCTAGTAACCAATCGGCCCGAGGAGTGGACATACCTCCCACCACTTGTATTTGCTTCTTCTGGTTACTTGATTCGACATGTAGGAATACGTATTGCAAGAGCAACCAGGAGTACGGACATGTAGTCACGCTACAGGCGTACGTCCTGCACTTTGGAAGTGCGTATGGTCCTGCAGTCGCTTGTGGTGGACCTGTCCACGAGTCGGAATGAAAGGCAAACTGTTGCTTCGGAATGACCCTTTGGTGTTCCAAGCGTGTGAGTTAGGTTTATCCTTGCAAGGTTGGAATTCGATTCAGAATTGTCCATTTCTCGCGGAGATTGAGACTGCTTGATCCCTTTGTCACATAGAGTAACAAGTGCAACTTTTTGATTATCAAAGATGATGTTTGGATAAAGTTTCTATCATGCTTGAATAGCCATAGTTGCTTACCTGGAATGGATAATTAACTAGAACCTGAAAGCTAAAAATTGAAATTAAGGATCTACTCTTTGTTGCTTTTCAGCTGAAACTAAACCTAGAACCATTATAAGCCTTCATAAGTCTAGTTACATGGCTAAGTATACCATGACCGGGTAAGGCTTGCTGAGTATTAGAATACTCAGTCTTACCTTGTAACTTTGTTCAGGTAATCCCCCTGATGACTCAGCTCTGCCTGTACTGTGGCCCTACCCTCTGCCTGATGGTTGGTCCGTGGAGTGGGACCCATCCCCGGCCAACGCAGATTCCTCCAAGTGATGTCAAGCCAGGGCTAGCATGACATCTTCACTGACGACGTGTACAACGCCGTACTTTAAACTCCGCTGCATGACTTGAAACTTATGGTTGTTTTGTAATAAATTCCCTCAATTGGGAAAATTTATGTCACGTTTGAATACTCATGTAATATATCTGCCTGTGATGTAAAATGTGATGGCATTTGTATCTCTGGACTCGCCTTCGTGCGGGGTACCTTATTTGATCCTGCATTCGGTGGTTTATCAGGACGTTACCCGACAGACCAAAGGATTATACCGTTTGAAGCACGTTGGAGCCCTCAAGAGTGGACTCGCGTACTTGAGCCGGTGTAATTCGGGTTGGTTCTGCCACAGCTGGTATCAGAGCTAACAAGTGTACACTGGAGATATAAAGTGCCTTAAAAAAAATAATAAATACTTTCGGTATAAAATTTGATCAACAAGGTATTTTGCAAAAGTACGTTGGATTCGTTAAGGTTGTGCTTAGTACGTAAAGCCCTAGGGTGATGTTTAAGGGAAATTAAAGGTGGCTATAGTATATATATAACTCTAACTACCAGCATTACTTTTCTGTCAAAACATAAATTCATGCACAACCCAACTTTACTTCTTGTAACGACATCTTCGATGGTGAGGTAAGAAGGTAAGGATCCTCAGCCAACTGAGGGAGCTTGGCCTTCCCGTCGGTGATGCGAACCGAACGCTGTTTCTCAAGCAGTGGCCTACTAGAGATGCTTCCAATATACCAACTTCGGTTGATTATATTAGGAGTATATGGTTCGGCGCAGGGTATGGCGATCGCTGTTCATACCCCCGCATTTTGCGGTACCCCCCGTGGATACGTTATTAATGACGTATGTTAACGTTATCTGTACGGCGGTAATGGTACAGATGTTCTTTCTATAGTGAACAGTAATGATTGGGGACGCTTTCATGACATGCTAGCATGAAAGGTTCGGTATATATATCTTGTGGTTTTCTGCAGGTACGCTAATCTCGTTGCGTAAGCTTGAACGTAAGAACGACTAGTTATTACAGGAATAGACGTATTTATATGATGCCACCGTACTTAACCACGTAAGACCAAGATTACTTGGCAGTTATTTTTGTTTGTGAGGACGTGTAGTACGTGCATGCATCATGTCATTTTGGATTGATTTGATTGCCTTGCTTGTTATGTTGTTGTACTAAACCATGTTGCTTGTATCTGAATGTCCGCCTAGACTTGTGCTGTAGGAGCCAACATAATCTGCTAAGCTAACCTGGAGTTGAGAAAGTCTTTTGTGAATCAAGTGGGGTCATGCTTGAACCTTATTGCCAATCTTAGCTTGACAGCCAAATCAAACCCTTGATCTTGCTTTGAATCTGTTTCGGCAGAAGCATTGAGCCTTTCCTTTGATGGTTAAACCTTGATAATTATCATCAAATCCTTCAATCCATCATTCAGTGATTCATCTATCCTCTCTTGATATAGTACCTTATATCGTTGGCTATTCTGGTTACAACATTTGAAGGTTGCACCTTCAATTTTTGCTCAGATGATTTTGGATAAAAAAATGACAATAGTTACTTTTTGGAATACCATTCTCCCGGCAAAAGTCATGCATCATAACACATACCATCTTTGGTCAGTGCATGGTGTTGCATCGTCATCGAAAAATCCGTAGACTAACTAACGGGTGTGCGTCCAGTACAACTTCCGGTTGTTTTCGGGTTCCAAAAAGTAACTATTGTTTTCGGGTTCCAAAAAGTACTTGTCAGTGCATTTTTGCTCAGATGATTTTGGTTAGTGTACCTATTTCGGGTTTGCCTTGTAAGGTTTTGAAATTCGATTCAGAATCGTCCGTCTCTCGCGGAAATTGAGACTGCTTATTCCTTCTGCCACATAGAATAAGAACTGTAACTATTGATGGAATAATCCTGATGAATGCCCTTCTCTACCTTGCTTGTCTAGTGTAGGTGCTTACCTAGAATGGATAATCAAATTAGAATTTGACAGCTAAAACTTGAAAGTAGATCATACTCTTTGTTGCTTTTCAGCTGAAATGAAACCCAGAACTATTTCAGGCCTTCATGAGTCTAATTACGGGCTAAGTATACCCAATTCCGGGTAAGCCTTGCTGAGTATTAGTGTACTCAGTCTTGCTAGTGATTCTTTCAGGTATAACCTTCGAGAACTCCACGGATAACCCTGCATGGCCAACTTCTGTTCCTTTTGGCTGGTCCGTGGAGTGGGATCCGTCCCCGGCTGGCAGTGACCCTCCGGAGTGACACCAAGCCTTGGGCTGAGTATGGTGTCAACCTTGGCGACGTGTATAGTCTCGTGTTTATTTTCCTTCCGCTGTGAACTTGGACAAGCTGTGTAGCTTGTCGTGTTAAACACTGTCTGTATAAGTTTACATTAAATTTGAACAGGGTTTGTAATAATATTTGCGTTTCTGTAATTTAAAAGTTGATGAGCTGTACTGTGATTGTAAACTCGCCTTCGTGCGAGGTAAACCTGCCTCGATCCTGTTGAACCGTGGTTGTATCGGGCGGAGACCCGACAGACCAATGGGTTGTTCCGTTTGAAGTGCGTTGAGTTAGTATCGGCTGAGTAGCGATGACTAGCGCGCTTGAGCCGGAATAATTCAGGCGGTTGTGCCACAGCTAGTATCAGAGCTGTAAGTTTACTTTAACATCTGGAATAGCTCTTAAAAATGTTTTCAGGATAAAACATGCTTATCAAATGAATTTACAATGTACATTGGATCCGTTAAGGTTGTGCTTAGATCGTGAAGCCCTAGGGACTTATATGGGAATGATCAGGTGGTTGTTGGTATATATATGTATACGGTATAATCCTAACTTGCAGCACTACTTTCAGTCAGAACTTAAATTCATGCACAACCCAACTTTACTATCTGTAATGACACCCTCGGTGGTAAGGTAAGAAGGTAAGGATCCTCAGCTAACTGGGGAGTTAGCCTTCCCATCGGTGATGCGAACCGAACACTGTTTCTCAAGCAGTGGACTACTTGAGATGCTGCCAATATATCAACTTAGGTTGGTTATATTGGGAGTATATGGTTCGGCGCAGGGTATGGCGATCGCTGTTCATACCCCCGCATTTTGCGGTACCCGGTGAATACGTTATTTCGATAACGTATGTTAACATCGTCTATACGGCGATAATAGTACAGATGCTGTTTCTATAGTGAACAGTACTGTTTGGGAATGCTTTCACGTCGTGCTACCATGAAAGGTTCAGGTTATTTATATGTGATCTTTTGCAGGTACACTAACCACGATTAATAGGTTAAGACGGATAGGACTTATCGACTAGTTATTAGTGAGAGACGTATGGGTTATGCCACCGAAATTTACCACGTAAGTCCGAAGATATTCGGCAGTTGTTTTTGGTTGAGAGGTCGAATAGTACGTGCATGAATAATCCAGCATCAAATAAATGAATGCAATATATGTTTTGTTGTATTAAGGATAAATAGCGTGTTGCTTATATTTAGAATGGGTTAATAGGATTTTTGTGGTAGCTCTAAGTTGAGTACCTTAAGCATCCATCTGATTTCCAGTCCTTGCTGTTATCAGAATTGTTTATCTCGTTCCATTTACCTTGAGAGTTCTCAGCAGGGTAAATAAGTCTCACCATTTGCATTCTTATTGCAGATGGCAGCCCCTTCCAACATATTTTGGGATCCTGTAGGGCATCTCCACACTAATGCCTTGCACTGGGAGGGTTTTCCTTGTCTTCTTTGGGAGTCACTAAGCTCGCTCCTTTATACCGAGCCCCCACAATATGATGTAGTGGAGTATCAGGAAGAAGGTGTTCGTCGATGTCGAGTCAGAATGACTATTCCTCAACATCCCTTCCGCTCCCAATGGCAACCTATCGAAGTTGACGTGGTAGGTTATCGGATAGTTGATACAATTGAGGGAGCAGCTCTGGAAGCCATCTACCTTTTCTGCAACCAGCATCCAAGGGAAGTTGTAGGACAGCCTATCGGTCTATTCCTACAACAGATCTCAACGATCCTGAGTGGAATCTCAGGGTAGTCCCTGAAAGTCACAGGTTGGAAGGCTCAATGGAAGAAGCGCTTTAGGGTACTATGCAGTTCATGAATGTACAGCATCATTATCAACTTCTGCTACGTCGCGGTATGGGTCAGTTGATCAATATCGCGCAAGGTCACTTTAGGAATACTGACCGACAAGTCACCCAGATTGTGCAGCCTTGGTGACAGAGAAAGATGAAATCATCGCTGCCCGAGAAGAGACTATTCATCACCGGGAAGATCAAATCAACGAGAGTGACGCAATGATCACCCAATGCAACACGATCATTGAGTTCCTCCAGGAACAAATCCATGACCTCATCCTCGAGGTTGATGATGCCCAAGCCCAAATCAATGAACTCCAACAGCAGCCAGCACCTCCTGCTGTACCTGCACCCGAAGTCGAAGAGGAAGATCAAGAGGAAATTGAGGGAGTTTCAGACCTCGATTCTGAGCATGGAGATCCTGTTCTGAGTCCCCATCACTCCTCATCAGGCAGTCAGTCATCTGTGGGCAACTATGATGACTTTTAGTCTTGTTTGAGTTGGTGACATCCTAGTTGTAATTAGTGTAGAAAAATGTGACATAGGTAGTGCGTAGTCTACCTAGATCTAGAGCCACTTGTTGTATTATATGTGGCATGTGTACTTATGAATTGACTTGTAGTAGTTTAAGCACCCTGATGTAAGATGTAAGGACCACCAGTGTTTATATAGTAATCCAAACCCTGTGTTCTACCATCTTACTTAATCTCTTTGCATCTGAAATGAGTTGATTGAATGGAGCTTATGAATTATATTTTGGCAACTGTATATCATCTGAAATTGGAGTAAGGATATGATTGATAATGGATATCTCCTTTGTTTTCAGATGGTTGGAGCTACTCACGGAACCCTGAAGGTTTCCGGGCAGATCAGGCCAGCGGTTCTCCGCAACCGCCACCGCCACCTCCAAATCTGACTGAGGTCATGGCCCGACAAATAGAACTCCTCAATCAACTTGTGCAGGCTCAAATGGGCCAATTCCATCACTAATCCCGAGGCCGAGATGAACCTCCATCGGCCAGTTATCAAGACTTTCTCAGCACCCAGCCTTCGCTGTTCCATAAGGCAGACGAGCCTCTTGACGCTAACGCTTGGCTCCGTACCATCGAGTCCATGTTCGCCTTATTATCTGCCCCATGTTCAGATGAGAACAAGGCGCTCTTTGCAGCCCAACAACTCCGTGCACTACCCGCATTTGGTGGGATAATTATCATGCCATGCAGCCTACCGGTCATGTCATCATTTGGGATGAGTTTCGGACTGCTTTTCGAGTGCACCACATTCCCGAAGGACTCATTGAGCGAAAGCTCAATGAATTTCTGAATCTGACTCAAGGGACCCGCACCGTTCTGCAATATGCACAAGTCTTCAACCACTTATGCCAGTATGCGGGATACCATGCGGACAATGATGCCCGCAAAAGAGATCGTTTTCGTCGAGGCCTGAATACCAAACTTAAGGAACGACTGAATTTGGTAAAGGCTGAGAATTTCAATGAGCTGGTAATATGGCCATCACTCAGGAAGACTGCATCTTAGCCCACAGAGCAGAGAAGAAAAGGAAGACACCCACAGGGCCTTCAGCTACACAACCGTCAAGGTATCGGTTGGTCCCGAGCACCGCTTCCCGAGCACCGCCTCGAAGCAACTTGCCCGGCAGATGGGTAGCTAGACCACCCCAGCAAACACGATTCAATCGACCACCGACACCAAAGCCTCAGCAGCAACAACAACAGGGTCCGCGGTCGAGTTTTCCGCCAGTTAACCAAGGAAACAACAACTATCGTTGTTTCAATTGCAGAAGCCCGTCCCACTTTATCAAATATTGCCCTCAACCTAGGAAATCTTGACAAGGGCAAACATCCAACCCAATTAGCAAGGGCAAGGGCAAGAAGCAAGTGGTCCAAGTCCACCAGGGAAGGGTGAACCTCACCACTCTCTCCGAACTCCCCGAAGGGACACCAATAATGACGGGTACTTTTTCTACCAACCATCGCCTAGTATTTGTTCTTTTTGACTCTGGTGCCACCCATAGCTTTGTCAGTGCAAAGTATGGGACTAAAATAGGCTTGGATATCTATCCTACTAATGGAGATTATAAGATAACAACTCCTGGTGGACAAATCTTATCAAATCAAATCTGTAGGAAGGTACCACTTCAGCTGGGTAGTCAATTGATAAAAATGGACTTGCTTCTACTAGACCTAGAAGGAATGGATGTTCTTTTAGGTATGAATTGGATGACCTAGCATCAAGTGTCATTAGATATCTCTTCCACAACGGGAGTACATTAACTCTTGCACCTATGCTGCAACCAGGATCAAGCTAAAGGATATCCCTATCGTCTGTGAATACCCAGACGTCTTTCTAGATGATTTTTCTGGAATGCCCCCCAGATCGAGATATTGAGTTTATCATAGAACTCCAACCTGGCACAGCCCCTATCTCTAAGAGACCTTATCGTATGCCTCCTAATGAGTTAGCGAGTTAAAAATCCAACTCCAAGACCTCCTTGATAAGGGTTTCATTCGTCCGAGTGCATCACCATGGGGTTGTCCAGCTTTATTTGTGAAAAAGAAAGACAATAGCCTTAGGCTATGTGTAGATTATCATCCTCTCAATGCGGTGACTATTAAAAACAAGTAGCCCCTACCCCGCATTGATATTCTCTTCGATCAGCTAGCCAGAGCTAAAGTATTCTCTACAATTGATCTTCGTTCCGGCTATCATCAAATTAAAATCCGGCCAAGTGACATTCCAAAAATGGCCTTCTCCACTCGATATGGTCTATATGAATACCTAGTCATGTCATTTGGTCTTACCAATGCTCCAGCATATTTCATGTACCTCATGAATTCTGTCTTCATGCAAGAACTCGACAAATTTGTTGTGGTCTTTATTGATGACATTCTGATCTACTCTAAAACTCCAAAAGATCATGCAAAACATCTTCATGTTATTCTTCAGCGATTAAGAGACCACCACTTGTACGCCAAATTCTCCAAATGCGAGTTCTAGTTAAATACTGTGAAATTTTTGGGCTATACTATCTCCGGTTATGGTATATCTGTTGATCCTAGTAAAGTACAAGAAGTAATGGATTGGAAATCTCCCACATCAGTCCATCAGATCCGTAGTTTTCTTGGTCTAGCTGGCTATTATCGTCGCTTCATTTCTGATTTCTCCAAAATAGCCAAACCTATGACCGAACTACTAAAGAAAGGTGTTAAACTCTCTTGGGATCAAAAATGCGAAGATGCATTCCACACTCTCCGAGACCATCTTACAACTGCTCCAGTTTTAGCTCAACCAGATGTGTCAAAACCCTTCGACATCTATTGTGATGCTTCAGGAACTAGACTTAGTTGTGTGCTTATGCAGGACAACCGAGTAATTGCCTATGCATCACAAGCACTCAGGGTTCATGAACAGAACTACCCTACCATGATCTTGAACTTGCAGCTGTCATTCATGCCCTGAAGATCTGGAGACATCATTTGATGGGTACGAAGTGTCATATTTATACTGACCACAAAAGCCTCAAGTATATCTTCACACAAGCAGACCTGAATATGAGGCAAAGACGCTGGTTAGAACTTATCAAAGACTATGATGTGGAAGTGCATTATCATCCGGGCAAGGCCAATGTCGTTGCGGATGCATTTAGTCGCAAGGCACATTGTTCTTGTTTATCTGTAGAAGCTTTCAACGAGACTCTTTGTTGGGAAATGAGAAAGCTTAATCTAGAAATCGTTTCCCAAGGTGACTTGAACCATCTCTCAGTTGAAGCCACGCTTAAGGATAGTATTGTTCTAGCTCAACAGCGCAATAAAGGGCTCAGAATCATTAAGCAAAAGATAACACGAGGAGAAGGGAAGTATAAGTGCTTTCGAGTAGATCCAGAAGGAGTTTTATGGTTCAACGAACATATCGTTGTACCCATGGACCATAAGCTCCGTAAATAGATATTGGATGAGGCCCACCTATTTAAATTCTCTATGCACCCTGACAGTACGAAGATGTACCAGGATCTGAAACAAAACTTTTGGTGGACTCGTATGAAATGAGAAATTGCTAAGTATGTCTCAGAATGTGATATCTGCCAAAGAGTCAAAGCCAGTCATCTAAAAACTGCTGGTATCCTTCAACCTCTATCTATTCCCTCTTGGAAGTGGGAGGATGTGGCAGAACCAACCTGAATTATACCGGCTCAAGTACGAGAGTCCATTCCTGAGGGCTCCAACGTGCTTCAAACGGTATAATCCCTTGGCCTGTCGGGTAACATCCTGATAAACCACCGAATACAGGATCAAACAAGGTACCCCGCACGAAGGCGAGTCCAGAGATACAAAGGTCGTCACATTTTACATCACCAGCAGATATGTTACATGAGTGTTTAAAAGTAACATAACTTTCCCAACCGGGGAAATTATTACAGAACAGACATAAGTTTTAAGTCAAACTGCAGAAATTAAAGTACGGTATGGTACACATCGCCAGTGTAGATGTCATGCTCGCCCTTGCATGACATCACTCGGAAGAGTCTGCGTCGGCCGGGGACGGGTCCCACTCCACGGACCAACCAGCCGGCAGAGGATAGGGCCACGGTACAGGCAGAGCTGAGTCATCAGGGGGATTACCTGAACAAAAGTTACAATGCAAGGCTGAGTATTCTAATACTCAGCAAGGCTTACCCGGTGATGGTATACATAGCCATATAACTAGACTTATGAAGGCTTATAAAGGACATGTGTTTAGTTCTTAGCTGAAAAGCAACTAAGAGTATGTCCTTATTTTCAACTTTTAGCTTTCAAAATTCTAGTTGATTATCTGTTCTAGGTAAGCACCTATATTTACTCAAGCATGGTAAAATCTTTAACCAATCATCATCTTTGATAAACATATGATTGCTCTTGTTACTCAATGTGGTAAAGGGATCAAGCAGTCTCAATCTGCATGAGAAGCGGACAATTCTGAATCGAATTCAACCTTGCAAGGTAAACCTAACTCACACGCTTGGAACACCAAAGGGTTGTTCCGAAGCAACCGTTTGCCTTTCATTCCGACTCGTGGACAGGTCCACCACAAGCGACTGCAGGACCATACGCACTTCCAAAGTGCAGGACATACGTCTGTAGCGCGACTACAAAACCCGTATTCCTGGTTGCCCTTGCAACACGTATTCCCACACGTCGAACTAAGTAACCAGAAGAAGCAAGACGAGTGGTGGGAGGTATGTCTACTCCTCGGGCCGATTGGTTACTAGGCTTACCGCTTACCATATTTCGTGGCATGTGGCTAGTACTTTCAAACGCTTAACCTGCACTACCTGTGGCAGAACCAACCTGAATTACACCGGCTCAAGTACGCGACTCCTCTCTTGAGGGTTACCTCGTACTTCAAACGGTATAATCCTTTGGCCTGTCGGGTAACGTCCCGATAAACCACCGAACGCAGGATCCAACAAGGTACCTCACACGATGGTGAGTCCAGAGATATAATGCCAATATAATTTACACCACAGGCAGTTA
Organism: Panicum hallii; assembly: GCF_002211085.1. NCBI lineage: Eukaryota > Viridiplantae > Streptophyta > Magnoliopsida > Poales > Poaceae > Panicum > Panicum hallii. The sequence continues at coordinate 17,062,322 of NC_038045.1, forward strand.
TATTACAAAAAAAAATATACAAAGTATCATTAGCTCCCACTGAGAGGAGATTATTACAAAACAGGTTTAAGTCTTAAGATAAAACAGCGGAGTTTGAAAAGCATAAAACATTGTACACGTCGTTAATACAGATATCATGCTAGCCCTGGCATGATATCATTCGGCGGAATCGGTGTTGGCCGGGGACGGATCCCACTCCACGGACCAACCATCAGGTAGGGGGTAGGGCCATGGTGTAATGAAAGCTGGCTCATCAGGGAGATTATCTGGATTAAATCAACAAAAGCAAGGCTGAGTATACTAATACTCAGCAAGACTTACCCGGAATTGGGTATACCTTAGCCCATAACTAGACTCATGAAGGCTTTTAGCTTTAGGTAGAGTTTTCAGCTGAAAAGCAACAAAGAGTAGATCCTTATTTTCAACTTTTAGCTTTCAGGTTCTAGTGGATTGACCATTCTAGGTAAGCATCTATAACTATTCAAACATGGTAGAATCTTTAATCAAACACCATCTTTGATAATCACAAAGTTGATCTTGTTACTCTATGTGGCAAAGGGGGTAAGCAGTCTCAATCATCGTGAGAGGCGAACGATTCCTAAATCGAGATTCAAAACCTTGCAAGGGTAAACCTAACACACACGCTTGGAATACCAAATGGTCATTCCGAAGCAACCGTTTGCCTTTCATTCCGACTCGTGGATCAGATCCACCACAAGCGACTGCAGGACATACGCACTTCCAAAGTGCAGGACGTACATCTGTAGCGCGACTACAAAACCCGTACTCCTGGTTGCCCAGCAACACGTATACCTACACGTCGAACAAAGTAACCAAAAGAAGCAAATACATGTGGTGGGGGGTATGTCCACTCCTCGGGCCGATTGGTTACTAGGCTTACCGCTTACCATATTTCACGGCATGTGGCTAGTACTTTCAAACGCTTAACCACCGCTACCACACACTGCGACCTTATCAAATTCCATACACAGACGGGTATCATCTCAATATGATACCTCACAAGATCCCGTCCGTCATCCTTATAGTGATAATAGGAATGTAAACATCACAATTCCTATATCGCGCGAGTGACAGGTAATCACTCGACTTCTACCGGTCCTATAAGCATAGCAGCTAGTCGGACTCAAGTTCTAGTATACAATACATTGGTTCCTGGAATTATGCAACTAAGGTTTTCAAACAACTCCTAAGAACTTAATGCATAAAGATATATATAAATAGTATAGGTTGCAGTGTAATAAAGTAGGGGTTATGTCCGGGGCTTGCCTTCGCTGGTGGGGTTGGGGTTAGTCAAATTAATATCTTCCGAACCTTGGTTCGGGGCTTCAGAGAAATCCGTGACAAAGTTCCCGGGGTCTTCAGAATAACCTCCTTCTTGTTCCGGAATCAGCTGATAATCCCTGTCAGCGAGAGTGGTCGAGTCTACATGATATGCAAGATGAAGTTTAATGGATGCATACACTTTCATTTTAATTCACGATAAAGTTGCAATCCAAATAAAGGAACATTACATTTCGACAAACAACTTAACTGCCCTGTACTGGGCAGTCATTTATCGAGTATTATATGTTTTATCTAAACCCATTAAACAACAGGGTTAGCTACATTAATTACCTAACTAGTGGCATGTAGCAACAGGTGGGGTGGTTCCTAACAATTATTTAACAAGCTTTATTCATGGGTTACATTAATTATTTACATGAACTTTACATTACTATTATATTATGGACTAAATACATTATGCCTAACTTGTTTGACACCTAATGCTTGGTTGGAAATTTTAATCACATGATATACTATTAAGTAACAGTACCCTAAAATATTTCCATGATTTTTGAATATTTATCATCTATAAGAATTAATTATATAAGAGGATTTATACATTTTTCTAATTAAACTTGTACATTAAGGAAATAATACTTAATTATTGGAATAATTATTTTTCTTCAATTCTACATGCTAAAAGAAAATTAACACAACTGGTTTCATAATTTTATCATTTTTCTATGAATTTACATGCATTTCCTAAGCCTACAAGTAGCTAAACTTAACCATTAAATTAGATCATCAAACATTCAGAAACTGAAGTTGACCCTTTAAGTAAAGTTGTAGATTTTTATCTAATGATTCCAACAAAATTTAGTTTATATTTTTATGATTTTTCTTCGAACGGATATAGCATTTCTAAGTTGACAGCCTTATTTACACAAGGGGGTCCTTCGGAACTATTCATCTGAGTCTAAGGCTATGCACAAAACCCCCTGGATTTTTTATTCTTCTAAACCGAGGTCCTTGGCTGTGAACCAGAGCAGAGCAAGGCGGGAGCGGCCGTGTTCCGGCGACGGTGGTCACCGGCGGCGAGGTCCAAGTGCAGGGAAAGGCTCAGGGACTCACGGTGGTCTCGTTGCGCTACTTGTCGAGGACTGGGATGGCCAGAGAGAGAGGTCTCGACGAGGACCCGAGGCGGCGGCGGAGAGGTCTCCGTCGACGGCAGTGCTCCGGCGATGAACATCGGCAGCAAACCTGCGCACGAGTTTCAATGAGACACAGGGAACGTGTAGGTACCATCAATTGGAAGAAAACACATCGGGTCACAGGTAATCGACGAGGACAGTGGCGGCGGCGGCGGAGGTGAATACCGGCGATCGTCGGGAGGGAGATATGCTGGACTAGAGGGTCAATGGATGGGTCGGGAAGCTTCACAGGGGTGATGTAGTGCTGGCTAGGGTATCGTGGTGGCGTGGAAAGGCTCGGAGCGAGCTGCCCACGGTGAGGCCGAAGGTGGCGGCGGCGGCGCTTCGTCGGAGACGAAGTTCCAGTTGCAATTGGATGGCAACGAGTGGTCGAGGAGCACCAGTGAGCTACGGGGAAGCTTGCGCAAGGGTGGATTGGGACGGAGGAGGCCTGGTGCTTGCTGTCCACGGTGATGCCGTGCGCGGCCGGAGCAAAAGGAGACGGCGGCGGTGGAATGTGGGTCGAGCGCTCGGAATTGTGCACTGGAACTGGAGGAATAGAGCGTAGGCATCACAGGAAAGCTGATGCGCGCGAGAGACAAGAAGTTAAGGCTCTGTGGTGAGTGCTCCACGGCGACGAGGAGGTGGCGGCCGGAGGAAGCTCGGGGTCGTCGTGGCGCGCGCGCGAGAGGCCACCAGGGAAGAGGAAAAAGGTCGGGATCGAGAGGAGATGACGCGTGGGCATGTGTAGCAGCTGGAGGTGGAGCTCGGGGTCCTGTGCCGGCGGTTAGCGGCGGAGGCAGAGCGGAGCAGAGGGAGGGAAGCGGCGGTGCCAGAGGAAGACGAAGCAGGCAGGAGTCAGAAGGACTTGTTCGTGATTTCCAAAGAGTTCAGGGACCCCTCTGTAAACTAAAATTTCCCACTACTACAAAGGTCAAATGAAAAAGTGCTCAACATGAAAGTTGTAGAGTTTTTCAAACTCTACAACATTGCTGTAGGGCTTGGGTTCAGAAAATCAAGGTTTACAACTATTTGGATTACATTTTGAAACAAGATGGAATTTAAGTTAAATTTATCTTTGCCCACCTAAATTTGATCAAATTTTGGGCATATTTATAAATTTTCTGACCTATCATGATTACTTGTATTTTTTTTACACATTAACCCTTAAGTAAATTTGAATGTGACTTTTATATTCCAACCATTTCATATGTAACCCTTATATTTGTTTTAATTACACATAAGCCCTTAGTTTCATACAAAGTCTATTTCTTTTAGGTTTTAACCTAATATTTGTACTTTTCTTTTCTATAGTCATTTGAATTTAACATTTAAGAGCATTTTCCACACACTTGCACATATGAACTTATAAAATCTATAATTTACAAATACACCCCTAGTTCTCTATACAAACCTTAATATATATACAACACACTAGTAACTAGTGTCTATATTCTAATTACAGGAATGTTACAGCCTTCCCCCCTTAAAAAGAATCTCATCCTGAGATTCCGAAGCTGAGCAGAAATGGATGATTAGATTTGGGGATTGGCTTGCAGGAAGTCTGGGAAATTACGTTGAAGATAAGACTCAGTTTCCCAAGTCGCTTCTTTCTCGGTGTGATGATCCCATAAAATTTTATACATCTTAACTGCCCTTCTTCTGGTGAGTCTTTCCTTGGTATCCAGGATTCGAAGAGGTTGTTCAATGTACGATAGATCGGGTTCAATCTCAATGGCACATGTCTCAACGATTTCCGTGGGGACTTTGACACACTTCTTAAGTTGAGAGACATGGAAGACATCGTGAATAGCCGCCCATTGAGATGGAAGACGAAGTTTGTAAGCCACTGGGCCACAAACATTAAGAATTTCAAAGGGTCCGACATACCGGGGTGCTAATTTCCCTTTTATGCCAAAACGTTGGACACCTTTGGTAGGAGATACTCGGAGATAGACAAAATCTCCTATTTGGAATTGTAGAGGTTTCCTCCTCTTATCTGCATAGCTCTTCTGTCTGGACTGAGTGGTTTTAAGATTAGATTGAATAACCTTAACCTTATCTTCGGCTTCAACGACTAGGTCTGGTCCGAAGATTTTGCGTTCTCCGGTCTCTGACCAACTCAAAGGAGTTCGGCATCTGCGACCATATAATGCTTCAAAAGGAGCCATTTGAAGACTACCTTGATAACTGTTGTTATAAGAGAATTCAGCTAGAGCAAGGCACTTGTCCCAACTTGTACCATAGTGAATAATACAAGCTCGGAGCATGTCTTCAAGGATTTGGCTCAGTTTGCCCATCAGTCTGGGGATGATATGCGGAGCTTCGAATCAATTTGGTTCCTAGAGCTGATTGCAATTGCTCCCAAAACCGTGCAATGAATTGGGGCCCTCGATCAGAAATGATGGTTTTTGGAACCCCATGCAATCGAACGATTTGTTCCAGATAGACTTGGGCATACCTTTTTGCAGAGTAAGTGGTATGCACAGGAAGAAAATGAGCGGTTTTTGTGAGTCTATCAATGATTACCCATATGGAGTCATGCTTTTGAGATGTGTTGGGAAGACCGACAATGAAATCTATGCTAATGTCTTCCCATTTCCATGACGGAATGGGTAGTGGTTAAAGTGTACCAGAAGCTTTTAAGTGGCTAGCTTTGACTCTCTGGCAAGTGTCACACTCAGATACATATTTGGCAATTTCTCTTTTCATTCTGGTCTACCAAAAATGTTGTCATAGGTCTTGATACATCTTGGTGCTACCAGGATGAATAGAGAATTTGGACAAATGTGCTTCATCAAGGATTTGCTTACGAAGGGGATGATCTTTAGGTACAACAATGCGATTGTTGAACCATAGGACTCCTTGATGATCAGTGTGAAAACACCTATATTTAGCTTCTCCCTGAGATAGCTTTGATTTGATGATTTTGATACCCTCATCATGTAGTTGCGACATGATGATTCTATCTCGAAGAGTAGACACAATGGATAGCAGATTCAGACTACCTTGAGGAATAATCTCTAGATTGAGTTTTCTCATTTGATGGCAAAGAGTGTCACTAAAGGTGGATACGGATAAGCAGTGACAATGTGACTTGCGGCTGAGTGCATCCGCACCCACATTAGCTTTGCCTGGATGATAATGTACCTCAAGGTCATAATCTTTAATCAATTCCAACCAATGCCTTTGCCTCATATTTAAGTCAGCTTGAGTGAAGATATACTTGAGGCTCTTATGGTCAGTGTAAATATTACACTTAGCACCCATAAGATGATGTCTCCAGATCTTGAGAGCATGGATAACTGCTGCCAATTCAAGATCATGTGTTGGATAATTTTGCTCATGAGTCCGAAGTGCTCTGGATGCATAAGCAATGACCCGGTTGTTTTGCATAAGAACACAACCCAGGCCAGTTCCAGAAGCATCACAATAGACATCAAAAGACTGAGTGTTGTCTGGCTGAGCTAACACTGGAGCAGTCGTCAGAAGCTTTCTCAAGGTATGAAATGCTTCATCGCACTTATCATCCCAGCGGAACATAACTTCTTTCTTAAGCAACTCAGTCATTGGTTTGGCTATCTTGGAGAAGTCTGGAATGAATCGGCGATAATATCCCGGCAATCCAAGGAAACTTCGAATTTGATGGACTGAAGTCGGAGGTTTCCAGTCCATAACCTCTTGGACTTTGGTTGGATCAACCGATATGCCTTGACTAGATATAGTATGTCCCAAAAATTTCATACTATCCAGCCAGAATTCACATTTTGAGAATTTGGCATAAAGGCGATGATCACGTAGTCGTTGAAGAACGACACGTAAATGATTAGCATGGTCTTCTTTAGTTTTGGAGTATATTAGAATGTCATCAATGAAGACCACGACGAATTTGTCAAGTTCCGGCATGAATACTGAATTCATGAGATACATGAAATATGCCGGTGCATTAGTAAGTCCAAATGACATAACCAGATATTCGTAAAGTCCATATCTGGTTGAGAAGGCTGTTTTTGGAATATCACAAGGCCTAATCTTGATCTGATGATAACCAGAGCATAAGTCAATCTTAGAGAAGACCTTAGCCCCGGCTAGCTGATCAAACAAAATATCAATGCGGGGAAGAGGGTACTTATTTTTGATAGTAACCGCATTGAGTGGACGGTAATCGACACATAGCCTTAGGCTATCATCTTTCTTCTTGACAAAAAGAGCAGAACAACCCCAAGGTGAGGCACTTGGACGTATATAACCCTTATCAAGAAGATCTTGGAGCTGGATTTTCAGTTCTGCTAATTCATTTGGAGGCATACGATATGGCCTCTTTGAAATCGGAGCAGTGCCCGGTTGAAGTTCAATGATAAACTCGATGTCTCTATCTGGTGGCATTCCAGGCAAATCGTCTGGAAAGACATCGGGGTATTCACATACTATAGGAATATCCTTGACTTGGATATTTGTGATGGTATAGGTGCAAGGATGCAAACATTTCGGCTGAGACAGATAAAGGGTGGTGATCCCATAGTATGGTGAATCAATTTCAACAACTCGGGAAGAAATATCTAGCCGGACTCGATGTTTAGTCATCCAGTCGGTCCCAAGTATAATATCAATACCTTCTAAACTGAGTAAAACCAAATCAGTTTTGATCTCTATACTACCGAACTGAATTGGCACACTTTTAACCATTTGGTTAGAGGTGATTTTTCCTCCAGGGGTAGAGATCATGTATGACCCCTGGATAGGACAAGAATCAAGTCCTAGTCGGGTACCACAGTTGTTACTAATAAAGCTATGTGTTGCTCCCGAATCAAATAAAGTAACAACTGGTTTGTGGTGAATAGAAAATGTACCCGACATGACGGGAGCTCCATCTGGAAGTTCTGCCAGAGTGGTGAAGTTAATCCGTCCTTGCCGGACTTGCATCACCGGCTTCTTGCCCTGGTTCTGGTTACCCTGAGTAGAGCTTTGCCCTGGATTAGGTTTCTTGGGTGAAGCGTCCCCCCATCAGGGAAGACTTAAAAGTGTTGGTTTATCAGTCCCAGGAGGCTGATAACACTTTTATTACATCAGATGGTACATCACCGTACAACTCTACGCGGTAATGGGCAGTGAAGCGCCACTATCGCGAGGATTACAACCAGAACCCACACTACTACACTAGCTACGAAAAGAGAATCATCAGAGTCTTGCGCCATGCGGAATCCAACGGTGGCCTCAACCACAGGCAAGACTGGGTGCAGGACGAAACCCTACTCGTTGTCTTCGGGGACGTAGTCTGGGTCTTCCACTGTAAAAATAGGAATGGGGTGAGTACAAACGTACTCAGCAAGTCCAATCACACCCACGGGGGGTATAGAAATTAATGCAAAGGACAATCCAAGGGTACGGTTAGGGTTTGTTTGCGGAAAAACTCGGTTATATGCAGGGGTTCATTTTGAAAACACTTTTCAAAACAAGTTTTTCCAACACCAAGGAGCACACGATGTTGATCCACACAGGATCCCAGTTTTAAACTGCTACCGGACTCCCCGTCCGCCGTAGCACACGGCACAACTGCCGGACACTTTTCCAAACAACTCACACTAGCCCATCCATTCCCAAGATAAACACTAGTTATGTGACCACACCGTAACTTACCCAATACCGTGGGCACGGCTATTCGAATAGATTTTTAACTCTGCAGAGGTGTGCAACTTTACCCACAGGTGGGGTACCACAGCACGAACACCTTAGTGCTGGTGCGGATCCCAACAAAGCCATTACCCACCTTAGCTAGGCCTGACTTGCCACCACGGGCTCCATCAAGGGGTCATTCGACCTATCTCCGAGGTTTAACCGGGGCATAAGTCACACAGAGCTTATCCCTTCTCCTTGATCACCCGTTGCTCTCAGCTCTCCTGATGGCTATCAGGCTAACTAGTGGGGTTTATGCTAAGCCGTTGCCCATACAACAGTCAAGTGGTTCGCACGACAAGAAGCTAGGTGAGACGTCACATCAACTCGGTCCTTAGGGGTGACAAGATAGATATCTCCCTTCCTCGCTCAACCACACAGGTACGAGCACACCAACGGCAATTCACACAGAAATGCCATCCATCCCGTCCGACTCGTTTCTCAAATCCACATTTTACCCTTTCTCACACACACGCATTTTCTTTATAAAATCAGGTGGTCAAGGTATGGTTGTCACAACAAGGGTGGCTATCCTACCATGGTTACGGCACGCAAAACCATGCAATTTTATAAAACAGGCCATCGGGTTGTGTTTATAAAAACTAGGACAAAAACATGCATCAAAGGGCGGAATTGAACTTGCCATCGTCAAACCCGTGCGGAAAGTCCTGATCGAAGCACTGTCCTTCGGGCTCGGAGTCGCGGAACTGGTTCTCGTTCACTTGATCGCAGTCGAGGCCTTCCTCGTTCACTCCGTGTCCTACGACGCAAACAAACAGACACACAATCAAGCACAAGAACTGAAAGCTTTTATCGTTGGGCTTGAATCGGAAATAATTTAGTTACGGAGTTAGGGGTGGTATCTCTGGGTGGTTTGTTAATGGCATGGCTAAAACTATACTAGAAAGGGTGTGGTAAAGTTTCGGGTCGATCGGAGGTCGTTTCGCACATAAAATGACGCGCTAAAGGTGGTTTCAGGGCTTACACGGGGGTCCAGGGACTCATTCGCGATTATCTGAAATGGGTAGGGGCTTATTTGCGAACCCTAAAAGTATTCAGTGTACGCTAAAGGGTGTCGAATATAATTGGGTTTACGTAATGGAGGACCCGGTTTGAAATATTAAGAAGAGTAAGGTCTCTTTGGCAAAAGAAGTAACCAAGGGGGGGGGTTTCTTTTAGGGAATACAGGAAAGGGAGGGGGTTATGGGCATAATGCCCCTTTCTTCCTCCTCTCCCGTTGACAGGAAACAGGGGAGGGGCAGGGGCGGCGGCGGCGGACGGCGCCGGCCGGCCAGGGCCCAAAAGTGGCCCGGGGTAGGGGGAAAAGGGGCAGGGGAGCAAGGGGAACTAATCCCGGCCTCACCTCGGGCTGAGGTGGGGCGAGGAGGCGCGGCGACGGAGGCCGGCGGGCGGCGGTAGTGCGGCACGGGCGGGCGGCAATGGGGGCGCGGGGAGAGGCAGGAGGCGGCGGTGGGAGGTGTGGGGGAACGAGGGGCTGCGCGAGGGCCTATTTATAGGCGGGGAACGGCGGCGGCGGGTGGGATTGCGATGGGGCGGCCGGCGGGCGGTGCGGGCGCCATTAATGGCGCTCCGGCCGCACGCGGCCGTCGCGACGCGGCGTGGCGGGGAGGACGCCGAGGCGTTGTAGGACACGTAGGGGGGGGAGCTGTGCGAGCATAGGGCGGCGCGCGCGCGGGGTGCGGCAGGGAGCAGTGGCGGGCGGCACGGCTTGACGACGGGCGGCGCGGCTTGACGACGGGCGGCGCGGCCGCGTTTTGGGGGCGGGCACGTGCGTGCGCGCACGGCGCGGCGTGGCGTGGGCCAGGGCAAGGACGCGGGCGACGAGCGGCGCGGCGCAGGGCGCGGGCACGCGGGGGCGAGCGCGGGCGTGCGCGTGCAGTGCGGCGGGCGGTGCGGCGTCACGGCGCCGGGCGCGAGCGTGTGCGCGCACGGCACGCGTGGCGCGGGCCAGGGCGAGGCGCGGCGCGGCGTGGCGTTCGTCCACGCGGGCACGCGGGCGGGCGCGTGGCCGGGGTAGCGCGGCGTGCGGACGCTCGGGAGCAGAGGCAGGGGAAAGAGAGGAGAGGAGAAGAGAGAAGGGAAAAGGAAGAAGGGAGGAAAAAGGGAAAAAGAAAAGGAAAAAAGGGAGAAAAGGAAAGGAAAGAAAGAAAGAGAGAGAGATTGGAAAAAGAAAAGAAAAGAAAAGGAAGAAAAGAGAAAGAGGGGAAGGCGTGTCGGCGCCGGTCGCGGCGGCGACCGCGGCCGGTCGGCCACGCGCGCGCGGGGATTCGCGCGCGGCACGAGGAGCGCCGGCGCAAAACGCGGCGGGTGATCGCGTGCGGGTCGGCCACGCGTGCACGGCGTTCGCGCGCTGCGCGAGGAAAAGAGTCGCGCCAGCGCTATTCGCGGAAAGCTGTCTTGCGTGAGTGGTGCGGGATGGGACGGCGGTCAAGTCCGCTGTCGGTCGTCAAGGGTTAGGGTTAGGGTTTGACGACGAATGGTTTTTCATTGAAACACTTTAGCGCGTGATTTAATTTGGGTGAATTTTTTCAGGGCGTTACAAACCTACCCCACTTAAATGAATCTCGTCCTCGAGATTCGGCTGGCTCCTAAATAGATGGGGAAATTCCTTCTTTAGAGCCTCCTCGCGTTCCCAGGTTGCCTCTTCTATTCCGTGTCTGCTCCATTGAACTCTGCATATCCGTACTTCGGAGTTCCTTGTCCGCCTAGTGACAATGTCCAGAATTTTGACCGGTACTTCCTGATATCGCAGATCTGGCTGTAGATCTATGGTTTCCACCGGCACATATTCTCCCTCGGGTACTCTTAAACATCTCCTTAATTGCGAAACATGGAATACTGGGTGTACATCCGACATTTCTTCGGGTAACTCCAGTTGGTATGCCACGGCTCCGACTCTCTTCAGAACTCGATACGGTCCAATGTATCGAGGGGCCAATTTTCCTTGTACTTGAAACCTTCGTGTTCCTCGAATGGGTGAGACCTTGAGATAAACAAAATCGCCTGGGTTGAAACTTATTTCCCGCCTCTTCTTGTCCGCGTAGCTCTTTTGTCGCGACTGTGCTGCTTTCAATTTCTTGCGGATTTCCGCTACTTTCTCCTCTGCTTCTTTTATAAGTGCGGGTCCTACTAGTGCACGTTCTCCAACTTCCGACCACATCAAGGGGGTTTTGCACTTTCTTCCATAGAGGGCTTCGAACGGCGACATGCCCAAGCTGGCTTGGTAACTATTGTTGTACGAAAATTCCGCATAAGGTAGGCTCTGTTCCCAATCATTTCCATAGGTCAGGACGCATGCTCTTAGCATATCTTCCATGATCTGGTTCACCCTTTCGGTCTGACCATCCGTCTGTGGGTGGTATGCGGAGCTGAAATCCAACTTAGTGCCCATGGCTTTATGCAGGCTTTTCCAAAACCTAGAGGTGAATTGAGTTCCTCTATCCGAAACAATTTTGCTAGGCACTCCATGTAACTTCACTATGTTCTCCACATAAAGCTTTGCCAGCTTTTCCCCACCATAAGTGGTTCGTACGGGAATAAAGTGAGCCGATTTAGTGAGTCGATCCACTATTACCCATATGGAATCGTGTCCCTTCTGTGTTCTGGGTAGGCCTACTACGAAGTCCATTCCTATTTCATCCCATTTCCAGACCGGGATAGGCAAGGGTTGCAATAATCCTGCCGGCTTTTGATGTTCGGCCTTGATCCTTTGGCAGGTATCACAATGTGCCACAAATCGTGCAATATCCGCTTTCATCCCATTCCACCAGTATTTTTGCCTTATGTCCATATACATTTTGGTGGATCCCGGGTGAATGGAGTAGGCCGAGTTATGAGCTTCGTCCATGATTATCTGCTGGAAGTCTCCATTCTGGGGCACACAAATCCTATCCTCGTACCATAATGTCCCCTTATCGTCTACTCTGAAGCCCGGTGCTTTGTTTTCTCCAGTTTGTTTGCGGATCTTCATTAACTCCTGATCCGAGCTCTGGGCTTCTCTAATTCTATCCTCTAGTGTTGATTGGACGCTTAGCACATGGCTGGAACCTCGAGGCACAATGTGCACGTTTAATCGTGCCATTTCCTCGCGCAGATTGTCATCCTTGGGTCCATAGGATTTCCGGCTTAAGGCGTCGGCTACCACGTTCGCCTTTCCGGGGTGGTAATGGATCTCTAAATTATAGTCCTTAACCAACTCCAACCACCTCCTCTGTCTTAAGTTTAAATCCGGTTGAGTGAAGATATATTTCAAACTCTTATGGTCGGTGTAAATCTCACACTTATTTCCAATCAAATAATGTCTCCAAATCTTAAGGGCATGCACTACGGCTGCAAGTTCCAAATCATGGGTCGGATAGTTCTGCTCATGGGTCCGGAGTTGGCGGGAAGCATATGCAACGACTTTCCCGTCTTGCATCAACACACACCCTAATCCTTGTCGGGACGCGTCGCAATAGATGACAAAGTCCCGGTGAATGTCCGGTAGGGTTAGCACTGGGGCGGTTGTCAGCCTTTGTTTCAACTCTTGAAAACTTCTTTCACAAGGTTCCGTCCAGGCGAACTTCTTCTCCTTCTTGAGAAGTTCCGTCATGGGTCGGGCTATCTTGGAGAATCCCTCAATAAATCTCCGATAGTACCCAGCTAATCCCAGAAAGCTTCTGATTTCACTAACGTTAGTCGGTCGCTGCCAGTTGGAGACTGCTTCGACCTTTTCTGGGTCCACTGCCACACCTTCCGCGGTTAAAATGTGACCAAGGAAAGCTACTCTCTCCAGCCAAAATTCACACTTGCTGAACTTGGCATATAACCTATGTGCCCTCAGCTTTTCCAATACTACCCGCAGATGTTGCTCATGTTCCTGAATACTCTTGGAGTAGATAAGTATGTCGTCGATAAATACTACGACAAACTTATCTAGCTCGTCCATGAACACCTTATTCATGAGGTTCATAAAATAGGCAGGGGCGTTGGTTAGTCCAAAGGACATTACGGTGAACTCAAACTGCCCGTAGCGGGTGACAAAAGCTGTCTTAGGGATGTCACTTTCCCTAATCTTGAGCTGAAAATATCCTGACCTTAAATCGATCTTGGAAAAGTACTTGGCTCCTTTTAACTGATCAAACAGGTCATCGATCCTGGGAAGGGGATACTTATTCTTAATGGTAACCTCGTTCAGTGCTCGATAATCTACACATAACCTCATACTCCCATCTTTCTTCTTGACAAACAGGACTGGGGCTCCCCATGGCGACGAGCTTGGCCTGATGAAGCCAATCCGTTGTAGTTCTTCTAGTTGTTTCTTTAATTCTGTCAGTTCCGATGTCGCCATCCTATAGGGTCTTTTGGCTATAGGGGAGGTTCCAGGGATAAGGTCAATGACGAACTCTATATCCCTATCCGGTGGCATACCGGGAAGCTCTTCGGGGAATACATCCGGGTATTCGTTCACTACCGGGACTCCTTCTAAGGGCTGGGCTTCCATGCTAAACACCATTGGGTCAAATTTACAATCCCGGGTACGGCAGATCACTTGTACTCCTTCAGGATTTGTTAGGTGTACCACTTTGTCAGTACAGCCTATGAGACCATTGTGTCGGCTTAACCAGTCCATTCCAAGGATTACGTCTATTCCCCCTGACTTAAGTACTACCAAGTCTGCTAGAAATTCTACCCCACTTAAAGTGATCCTTACCCGTGGACAACCTATTTGACAATTGATGTCGCCCCCAGGCGTCCGGGTTAATAGGGGTGTAGCTAGTAGTACCGTAGATATTTTGTGTTTTTCCACAAAACTTGAGGATATAAACGAGTGCGATGCCCCAGAATCAAATAGTACTGTTGCCAGAGCTGAGTTGACTAGGTACTCACCGAGCACTACGCCCTGAGCTTCTTGAGCCTCCTGCGCATCGATGTGATTGACGCGGGCTCGTCCAAACGACTGCTGGGGCTGCTTCGTCTGCTGACTGTTGTCATTGTTGCGGACGGGCACACGGTTGGCACCAGTCAGGGCTGGTCTGGGTCCATTCACTGTGTTGGAGAAGGATGACGTGGCGGCTTATTCTTGGCATAAGGGCAGTTGGCAATGTAATGCCCTATCTCGCGGCAGTTGAAACAGGCCCTAACATTGTTGTTGTCAGGGGCGGCCTGGCTTGCATTGCTCTGCGGGGCCCTCATGGTATTCTGGCTCCTGGGCGGGGCCTGTGGTCCTGTCACTTGCGACTGAGTCCTATACTGCATCGGGGCCTGAGATCTTGGTGCAGTGTAGTCGGAGTTTCTCGGCTTTTGGAAGCGGTCCTGCTGGCGAGCCTTACTTTCCAAGAATTTGCGTTTATTGTCCTTTCTTTCTTCGGCCTTGGCCCTTTCTGTGAGGATGGCCTTGCTCATCAGGGTGTTGAAGTCCGGATAGATCTGGGGAGTAAGCAAGGTCCGGAGCTCTGGGCTTAACCCTTTCTTGAACATGTCTTGCTTTTTATCGTCGTCGTTCACCTCTTCCGGCGCATATCGGGCCAATTCTATGAACCGGTGGGTGTATTCTTCCACCGACATGCTTCCTTGTTGTAGTGCGCGGAATTCATCCGCCTTGCGCTTCATAGTGGCCGAAGGGATGTGGTAGCGGCGGAACTCCCTTACGAATTCTCCCCAGGTGATGGTAGAGGCATCTTCGGCTGCGGCACAGTAGTTTTCCCACCATGATAATGCCGTTCCGGTGAGCTGGTGGGCTGCCAGAAGGACTTTATCCCGGTCTTGGCATTCGAATGGTTCGAGCTTCCTCTGAATTACTCGCAACCAGTCGTCAGCATCCAACGGGTTGCAGGATCCGGCGAAGGTAGGTGGCTTGGTCCTTAGAAAGGCCGTCAGCTTGTCGTTCATATTCTGCCCTCGTGGCTGCCGGTTAATGAGGGCATTGCCAGAGTCTCCAGTATGAGGGTCTGGTTATGGATGATCTGCGCCAGGTCTCCGAGGGGTGGTGGTGGTGGTAGTTGTTCTCCTTCTTGACTTCCCCCTCGGTTCTGGCTTACTTCTTGTTCTCCTTGGGGAAGATCTTGTTCAACGGGATGTGCTCCGACACTAGCGGCTACGGGGTTCCGGCCACGGGAGGCCCTCGCGACGTTCCGGGGGGTCACCTGTTGATCGGGTAGATTGGGGTTACGTTTATGTGATGTTTAAGTTGTTTAATTCGTATATATATAAGGCAGAATCTACCTCCTGCCGGTACTCATATAAATAATCAGCACACAACAAACCAGCACACAACATCACAAACAACAAGCACAAACCATTTTATTACTGCAGGGAGGGTACAACTTAGGGTAAGGCTAGGTCTCGTACTACCCGTCTGGGATCAGGCACAACACAAAAATAGCTGGGGGCACATCACTAGGGTGGCGCCGGTCATTTTACTCGCGGGGCAGGCCTTCTTCTGGGGCAGAGAGCGCGAGTGATCCTTGCTCGCCGTCCTCTGGGTTTCCACCGGTCAGGGGTTGCGCTTGAGCATTCCTTTCGACGGCGGCAGCCGAGCTTTCAGGGTTTCCGGGTGGGGCTGGTGTGTTTCCAAAAAGGGGTCCCCATCCTATGATGGGCGTCCCGAGTAAAACATGGTCCTCCCCAATTGCCGGGACTGGTGTCCCACTTCGGGTCCAATCATGCATGCGCCGGTCTCGGGCTTGCCTGAGGCTTTCTTGGGCGACCGCTTCGCTACTGACCGCGGCTGCGGCTCTCGCCTCGGCGTGGGCGGCTCGGATCTGTTGTATCCTCACCGCGAGCTCTGCTTGCTCGGCTCGATGGGTCTGTTCCCTCAGAAGGTTGGCTTGCTCATCAAGGAGTTGGTCCAGGGCGGCTAGGTATGTAGCCACTTGGTACAGGGGGCCTTCTTCGTGGCGACGTCGTTCCAGGTTTCTCATGCGTGCTTCCAGACTGGGGTTCTGATGGCCGGTGGGAAGAACTTCGCTGGTGTGGGGGCGAGGTGTTCTTCAAAAATCCGGCACAAATAACGGAGTGCTTTTCTGATGGCCAAGGGGTAGGTGTCTTGGTGTCTAAACCCTGTGGCGGTCGCCCGCCAGGGCTGGATGTCGGGGTAGCGGTTGCTCCTGGCGATGACCAGGATCACCCTGCAGCGGAGGGTACCATGGTGCTCGTACTCTCGGCTGTAGTACCTTGGGCGCTCCGTAACGCCAAGGTCCTCCAGGGTGTTGATTAAGAGGCTGGGGAATCCAGGTGCAGCTTGGCAATCGCCCTGGGTCCATCCTTCCTCAGCCATCTGAAACAGAAATAGGGTAAACAACCTGGTACAGGGGCAAAAGGGAGTAGATGATATTTATTATTACAACAAGGGTGGTACAGTTTTCATGGATACGTGGTCATTATTAGGGTAGGGTTCTAGCTAGGGGTGCTAATCCTATCATGGGGATTCTTCCTCGGTCCTGATAGAGCGCTTCTTTATTGGAAGGAACTGATCCATCTCGTTTTCGGTCTGAGTACCCTTATCCCAATGGGTTTCCATGGGTTCTTCTTCTTCTTCCTCGATCCATCCACCTATTCCGTTGCGGTTCTCGTATTCTTGCATCTGGGCTTGGAGGGCGGCTAGGGAATACTCGGCGTTTGCAGCTCTTGTCCGTTGTTCCTCCAGCTCCTGGGTTATCCTCTCAATCCCACGGATTAGCTGCTTCAGTTGCGCCGACTGTTCGCGGCAGAGTGCATCCAAGCCAGTAAGGTAGATGGATAGGTGGGAGACCGTATCTTCTAGGTCTTCTTCTTCTCGTCCAAGTCCCCTCATTCGGGCAATCCAAGTGCGTCCTCTCCCCTCAGCGGGTGGGAAAAATCCCATAGGAGTCCGCTGAAGGTGGTGCCTGTAGAGCACACGCAGTCGTCGCAAGGCTTTACGAGCGGCCTTTCGATAGGTGTCGGGGAAGCGGAAACCAGTGGTGGAGACGAACCAAGGGTCCACATCAGGGTAGCGGGTGCTTCTCTCCACAAAAACCATCATGTCGCACCGAAGGGTGCCTCCGGCGATGTGCTCACGGTAGGCATACTCCGGTGGTTCCATAACCCCGACGCGTTCCAGGCTGAGCAATAGTAACTTGGGGAGGCCGGGCTCTGCGTGGCAGATTCCGCTAACCCATCCATTGCCAGCCATCTGGAACAAGGCAAAGACCAGTGGTGAGTGTTTGTGCAGAAAGTTTCTAGACCAGGATAAGTTCTAGGGTCTGAGAAGGGGGTCTCGCTCCTAGGGTCACGTCCTACGGCCAGCCTACGGCTCTGATACCACCTGAAGCGTCCCCCCATCAGGGAAGACTTAAAAGTGTTGGTTTATCAGTCCCAGGAGGCTGATAACACTTTTATTACATCAGATGGTACATCACCGTACAACTCTACGCGGTAATGGGCAGTGAAGCGCCACTATCGCGAGGATTACAACCAGAACCCACACTACTACACTAGCTACGAAAAGAGAATCATCAGAGTCTTGCGCCATGCGGAATCCAACGGTGGCCTCAACCACAGGCAAGACTGGGTGCAGGACGAAACCCTACTCGTTGTCTTCGGGGACGTAGTCTGGGTCTTCCACTGTAAAAATAGGAATGGGGTGAGTACAAACGTACTCAGCAAGTCCAATCACACCCACGGGGGGGTATAGAAATTAATGCAAAGGACAATCCAAGGGTACGGTTAGGGTTTGTTTGCGGAAAAACTCGGTTATATGCAGGGGTTCATTTTGAAAACACTTTTCAAAACAAGTTTTTCCAACACCAAGGAGCACACGATGTTGATCCACACAGGATCCCAGTTTTAAACTGCTACCGGACTCCCCGTCCGCCGTAGCACACGGCACAACTGCCGGACACTTTCCAAACAACTCACACTAGCCCATCCATTCCCAAGATAAACACTAGTTATGTGACCACACCGTAACTTACCCAATACCGTGGGCACGGCTATTCGAATAGATTTTTAACTCTGCAGAGGTGTGCAACTTTACCCACAGGTGGGGTACCACAGCACGAACACCTTAGTGCCGGTGCGGATCCCAACAAAGCCATTACCCACCTTAGCTAGGCCTGACTTGCCACCACGGGCTCCATCAAGGGGTCATTCGACCTATCTCCGAGGTTTAACCGGGGCATAAGTCACACAGAGCTTATCCCTTCTCCTTGATCACCCGTTGCTCTCAGCTCTCCTGATGGCTATCAGGCTAACTAGTGGGGTTTATGCTAAGCCGTTGCCCATACAACGGTCAAGTGGTTCGCACGACAAGAAGCTAGGTGAGACGTCACATCAACTCGGTCCTTAGGGGTGACAAGATGGATATCTCCCTTCCTCGCTCAACCACACAGGTACGAGCACACCAACGGCAATTCACACAGAAATGCCATCCATCCCGTCCGACTCGTTTCTCAAATCCACATTTTACCCTTTCTCACACACACGCATTTTCTTTATAAAATCAGGTGGTCAAGGTATGGTTGTCACAACAAGGGTGGCTATCCTACCATGGTTACGGCACGCAAAACCATGCAATTTTATAAAACAGGCCATCGGGTTGTGTTTATAAAAACTAGGACAAAACATGCATCAAAGGGCGGAATTGAACTTGCCATCGTCAAACCCTTGCGGAAAGTCCTGATCGAAGCACTGTCCTTCGGGCTCGGAGTCGCGGAACTGGTTCTCGTTCGCTTGATCGCAGTCGAGGCCTTCCTCGTTCACTCCGTGTCCTACGACGCAAACAAACAGACACACAATCAAGCACAAGAACTGAAAGCTTTCATCGTTGGGCTTGAATCGGAAATAATTTAGTTACGGAGTTAGGGGTGGTATCTCTGGGTGGTTTCTTAATGGCATGGCTAAAACTATACTAGAAAGGGTGTGGTAAAGTTTCGGGTCGATCGGAGGTCGTTTCGCACATAAAATGACGCGCTAAAGGTGGTTTCAGGGCTTACACGGGGGTCCAGGGACTCATTCGCGATTATCTGAAATGGGTAGGGGCTTATTTGCGAACCCTAAAAGTATTCAGTGTACGCTAAAGGGTGTCGAATATAATTGGGTTTACGTAATGGAGGACCCGGTTTGAAATATTAAGAAGAGTAAGGGTCTCTTTGGCAAAAGAAGTAACCAAGGGGGGGGTTTCTTTTAGGGAATACAGGAAAGGGAGGGGGTTATGGGCATAATGCCCCTTTCTTCCTCCTCTCCCGTTGACAGGAAACAGGGGAGGGGCAGGGGCGGCGGCGGCGGACGGCGCCGGCCGGCCAGGGCCCAAAAGTGGCCCGGGGTAGGGGGAAAAGGGGCAGGGGAGCAAGGGGAACTAATCCCCGGCCTCACCTCGGGCTGAGGTGGGGCGAGGAGGCGCGGCGACGGAGGCCGGCGGGCGGCGGTAGTGCGGCACGGGCGGGCGGCAATGGGGGCGGGGAGAGGCAGGAGGCGGCGGTGGGAGGTGTGGGGGAACGAGGGCTGCGCGAGGGCCTATTTATAGGCGGGGAACGGCGGCGGCGGGTGGGATTGGGATGGGGCGGCCGGCGGGCGGTGCGGGCGCCATTAATGGCGCTCCGGCCGCACGCGGCCGTCGCGACGCGGCGTGGCGGGGAGGACGCCGAGGCGTTGTAGGACACGTAGGGGGGGGAGCTGTGCGAGCACAGGGCGGCGCGCGCGCGGGGTGCGGCAGGAGCAGTGGCGGGCGGCACGGCTTGACGACGGGCGGCGCGGCTTGACGACGGGCGGCGCGGCCGCGTTTCGGGGCGGGCACGCGCGTGCGCGCGCGGCGCGGCGTGGCGTGGGCCAGGGCAAGGACGCGGGCGACGAGCGGCGCGGCGCAGGGCGGTCACGCGGGGGCGAGCGCGGGCGTGCGCGTGCAGTGCGGCGGGCGGTGCGGCGTCACGGCGCCGGGCGCGAGCGTGTGCGCGCACGGCACGCGTGGCGCGGGCCAGGGCGAGGCGCGGCGCGGCGTGGCGTTCGTCCGCGGGCACGCGGGCGGGCGCGTGGCCGGGGTAGCGCGGCGTGCGGACGCTCGGGAGCAGAGGCAGGGGAAAGAGAGGAGAGGAGAAGAGAGAAGGGAAAAGGAAGAAGGGAGGAAAAAGGGAAAAAGAAAGGAAAAAAGGGAGAAAAGGAAAGGAAAGAAAGAAGAGAGAGAGATTGGAAAAAGAAAAGAAAAGAAAAGGAGAAAAGAGAAAGAGGGGAAGGCGTGTCGGCGCCGGTCGCGGCGGCGACCGCGGCCGGTCGGCCACGCGCGCGCGGGGATTCGCGCGCGGCACGAGGAGCGCCGGCGCAAAACGCGGCGGGTGATCGCGTGCGGGTCGGCCAGCGTGCACGGCGTTCGCGCGCTGCGCGAGGAAAAGAGTCGCGCCAGCGCTATTCGCGGAAAGCTGTCTTGCGTGAGTGGTGCGGGATGGGACGGCGGTCAAGTCCGCTGTCGGTCGTCAAGGGTTAGGGTTAGGGTTTGACGACGAATGGTTTTTCATTGAAACACTTTAGCGCGTGATTTAATTTTGGGTGAATTTTTCAGGGCGTTACACGCGAAGAGGATGTGCGTCGATTATCGGGATCTGAATGCAGTCACTATCAAGAACAAGCATCCATTGCCCCGTATTGAGGATCTCTTTGATCAGCTTCAGGGTGCTTGTGTATTCTCGAAGATTGATCTGCGTTCGGGTTATCATCAGCTGAAGATTCGTCCTGAGGATATTCAGAAGACGGCATTCACCTGCAAGTATGGGTTATACGAGTATACGGTCATGTCCTTCGGCTTGACTAATGCTCCGGCCTTCTTCATGCATCTGATGAACAAGGTTTTCATGGATTATCTGGACACCTTCGTGGTGATATTTATTGATGATATCCTGATATATTCCAAGTCCGAAGTGGAGCATGAGAAGCATCTGAGGCTTGTGTTGCAGAGGCTCAGAGAGCACAAGCTGTACGCCAAGCTCAGCAAGTGCGAGTTCTGGATTGACGAGGTTCCGTTCCTCGGTCATGTTATCTCCAAGGGAGGTATCGCTGTGGACCCCGGGAAGGTGAAGGATGTGCTTGACTGGGTTGTACCACAGACGGTGAAGGAAGTCCGCTCTTTTCTGGGCTTAGCAGGTTATTATCGGAGGTTCATCGAGAATTTCTCCAAGATTGCGAAGCCTTTGACTTCCTTATTAGAGAAGGGTGTGGATTTCTCTTGGACTGATGAGCGTCAGAGTGCCTTCGAGGAGCTGAAGAAGAGGTTGACTACGGCGCCAGTCCTTACTCTGCCAGACCAGAGCAAGAGGTTCACAGTGTATTGTGATGCTTCGAGGGATGGTCTTGGTTGCGTTCTGATGCAGGAAGGCAGTGATAGCTTATGCTTCGCGCAGTTACGCCGGCACGAGCTGAATTATCCACTCATGATCTGGAGTTAGCCGCAGTTGTGCATGCTCTGAAGATATGGAGGCATTACTTGTTTGGGCAGAGGTGTGATATTTACACCGATCACAAGAGCCTCAAGTATATTTTCACCCAGAGTGAGCTGAACATGCGACAGAGAAGATGGCTCGAGTTGGTCAAGGATTATGACCTGGAGATTCACTATCATCCGGGCAAGGCTAATGTTGTGGCAGATGCTCTGAGCAGGAAGAGCTATGTTAACTTGGCCGTGGCTTTTCGGATGCCTCAGGAGTTATGCGAGGAGTTTGAGCAGTTGAGTCTGGGTTTCTTGCATCACACCTCGGGTACATCGTTCGAGGCAGAACCCACTCTAGAGGCAGAGATCAGGCAGCATCAGAAGGAAGATCAGAAGCTGCAGGAGATTCGTGAGTTGCTCAAGATTGGCAAGGCTCCTCATTTCAGAGAGGATGATCAGGGTACCTTGTGGTACAAGGGTCGTATATGTGTGCCGGATGTAGCAGATCTCAGGAAGTTGATTCTGAGTGAGGCCCATGATACAGCATATTCTATCCATCCAGGCAGCACGAAGATGTATTACGACCTGAAGGAACGATTCTGGTGGTATGGAATGAAGCATTCCGTTGCGGAGTACGTGGCTATCTGTGACACTTGTCAGCGTGTCAAGGCAGAGCATCAGAGGCCAGCAGGGTTGTTGCAGCCATTGAAGATTCCAGAGTGGAAATGGGAGGAAATCACTATGGACTTCATTGTTGGCTTGCCTCGTACTCAGAAGGGGTACAACTCCATATGGGTAGTAGTGGACCGGTTGACGAAGGTCGCTCACTTTATTCCGGTGAACACTACTTACTCCGGTGCTAGACTCGCAGAGTTGTACATCTCCAGGATCGTCTGTCTGCATGGTGTGCCGAAGAAGATCATATCTGATCGAGGATCTCAGTTCACTTCACGGTTCTGGGAGCAGTTGCATGACTCGTTGGATACGAAGCTGCGCTTCAGTACTGCTTATCATCCTCAGACAGATGGGCAGACAGAGAGAACCAACCAAGTGTTGGAGGATATGCTTCGGGCCTGCGCTATTCAGTATGGTACCAGCTGGGATAAATGCCTGCCGTATGCAGAATTTCGTATAACAACAGTTATCAGGCCAGTCTGAAGAAGTCTCCTTTCGAGGCCCTGTATGGTCGGAAATGCAGGACTCCGCTGTATTGGGATCAGATTGGTGAGAGGCAGGTATTTGGTCCAGATATTGTTGAAGAGGCAGAACAGTTGGTACAGCAGGTGCGGGAGAATCTGAGGGTCGCTCAGACTCGTCAGAAGAGCTATGCGGATGTTCGTCGCCGAGATTTGACCTTTGCAGTGGGTGATCATGTATATCTGAAGGTCTCACCGATGAGAGGAATCCGCAGGTTTAATTTACGAGGGAAGCTAGCTCCTCGATACATTGGTCCGTTCAAGGTGTTGGAACGGAAAGGTGAGGTGGCATATCGTTTGGAGTTGCCACTCAATCTCTCGGAGTGCACGATGTGTTCCACGTGTCTCAGCTGAAGAAGTGCTTGAGAGTGCCAGAAGAGCAAGCACCGATAGACGGGTTGGATGTGCAGGAGGATCTGACCTATATTGAGCATCCGGTGAAGATTCTGGAGACATCTGAGAGAGTTACTAGAAACAAGAAGATCAAGATGTGCCGTATTCAGTGGAGTCATCACACGGAGGATGAGGCTACTTGGGAGCGAGAAGATGAGCTGAGGAAGACATATCCCGATCTCTTTGCTAGCTAGCCTATCCGAATCTCGGGACAAGATTCCTGTAAGGGGGGTAGGTTTGTAACACCCTGAGGTAAATTCTTTAATTTTTAATGAATTTATTTGGGCTTAAATAGATTTTCCAGGGTCTTCTCTAAATTATCTCGTATTTAAAGTAATTTTAATAACGCAAGTAATTAAAATATATCATAGGGTTAAAGTGTTTGTGCATTCATGCGCCATTATTTTTTGTTGTTGAAATTATAAGGTTTTGAGTTCAAATTCATTTGAATTCAAATAGATTGTTTGAATAGTTTAGGAGTAGGAAAAGAAAAGAAAAGAAGAGAAAGAGCCAGCCCAAACCCTCTTTCTCCCAGCCCAGCCTGGCCCACTTCCCTCTCTCTCTCGGGCCCTTCCTCTCCCCACTCCCGCATGGGCCCGTCGGCCCAACTCTCTCCCAGCTGAGCCGGCCGCTCGCGCGCTTGCTCTCCCTCCTCTTTCCCTCTCTCGCTGACCGCCCGACCCCACCCGTCATCCCCTCCTTCCCTTCTTCCTCCCCGGCGCAACGGCCTCCGAGGTTCCCGGCGAGCCCTTCCACCTCGGGCCCGCGCGCCAGGACGCCGCAGCTGCCCTACAAAGCCCGCCGCGCCTAGGGTTTCCCTAGCTGCCGCCGCCGTACCCGCACCCCCTCCAACCCTAGCTTTTGGACGCGCCGCCGCCGAGCCACGGCCGCCCCGCGCCGTCACCTCGCCGCCTTCCGCCGTCGCCCAAGCACCGTGGGTTCACCCGGTGGGGTAAGGATCCTCCCCCGCCCCTCTTTCCCCTCGGCCTCGCTCCTCCGCGCCGCGCGCACTCGCCGGCGTTCCCGAGCCGCTCGCCGCCGTCGTTCGGCCGCTACGGCCGATTTGGCCGCCTCCTCTTCCCCCAAACGAGTTCCCTGTGTCCTTCTCTCTCTCCCCGACCGGATTCCGTCGCCTATCGCCCACGGAGTCGCCCCATCGCGTAGCGCCGGCGAGCTTCTCCGCCGCGCCCGCAGTCCCGCCGCCGCCGGAGCCGCCGGAGTTGCCCCACGTTCGATCCGAGGGTAACGGTCTGGATTAGATCCAGACCGGTACTCAACCCGCGCCGCACGATTTCAAACCAACGGATCGGATTCGATCCCGATGAGCATTAGATCTCATCCACTCATTTTGAATCCGGTGGACCTCGTGAGTTTCAGCCGT